>NC_056726.1:1584458291-1584633291 GCF_019279795.1 Protopterus annectens
CAAAATCATATTTTTTAACTAACCAGGAAACTACCTCATTGACAACCCACCCCTAAGGGTAGACCCAGTAGTCAGGGATTTGGGGATGCATGCTGACAGTAATCTGACCTTCAGCCATCATGTGTCTATGGTAACAAGGAAATCATTCTATGTTGTGCAACTTATAGGCAAGGCTAGTTCATCTTGACCCAAGGAAGTCATTGCTCCACTGTATTTGGCCCTCATCAGACTAGTTATTAACTATATTGCACCCTTTGATAAGTACCAGACCAGACACATGAAATGACTGCAATATCCACAGATGTACCTCACAAAAAGTATGCAGGGAGTAAACAACATGTCCTACAGAGATTGACTCAAAGCTCTTTCTCTGTACTCAATCTCTAACAGACTGTTGACAGACAGTCTATGTCAAGTATACAAGGTATCGTTGTATCCATCTTTGATGGACCTTCTGTATATTTGCAAAACAAATAGCATTAGACTTGCCAATCTTGCTACAAAAAATTGGACATGTTTGGGGGACAGGTATGTGTCTCAGAGACTACCTTTTCCCTGGAACTGGCTTCCCAGCCATGTAAGCAGAGCCCTTCCCAAAACCAATTCAAGTGTAACTTGGACCAGTATATGAAGAATCTAGTACCTATGTCCCTAATGGACAGAGGCAGCCTATATATGCTTGACCACACAAGCCCTAGTCTATTCTTACCCCACAAAGCAATCTTAAGGTTCCTGAACCTGTGGGATGTAATTGGAATACATGGCTAGGCTTATAAAGCTCCCCATGTTCATTGGCCTAGTATACACTAATACACCTGTGAAACTATGTACAAATATTTATATGTATATGTATATGTATATCTATAGGTATACGTATATGTGTATGTTTATGTATATGTATATGTGTATACATATATATTTAGAGAGTGACAGGGGTACAAGTGATTACATGCATAAATGTAAAGAAATATAGACATGACATTTTAATGTACACGTTCTAGTCTTACGTAGATTATTTACTGTACAACGTGGGTCTCCTGTACCTCTGAAACACAAAGGCCCTCCTGAGCCCTCCAATGCATCTGCAGGTCATTGTACTTGTTGTCCACCTGCTCTCCAGAGCAGGGAATCCTTGTCAGTGATGGCAGGTTATCCCCCAATTCCTGCTACATATCAGTTTTGCATCACTCTGATCCAGTAGTGATCTGCTCTAACTTTTGCAGGTAAGTCTCCTGTAGTAGGTAAAGGAGGACTTTGGTCTCCTTGACAGATGACCTTGGGACAAGATGCTGGGCTTTAATGGATTCTATTGCTCAGACCAAGCTTTAAGTGAGCTAAGGCAAGTTATATTAAAGTTTAAACCGCACCCATAGGGGCATGACATCATTCTGCCTAGCTCATACACCAGTAAGGGGCTACTACCTTAGTGAAATGGTTACTGTAGAAACGTACACTAGCAGGATATGCATTATATCAGACTATAGAACCACAGAGTTTCAATTGTTTCTGAGTAATTATATTATTTTTTTAATTAAATGGAAACCTTCCAGGAATGTGACATCAGGGCAGATCACTGTGCCATGTATTATTATCATTTCCTTGTTTTTTGCCACTTACATGGTTTTCTTCTTTGAATGTGATAATGTGTGTTTTATATGTCTTCTAACCTGTAAAGATATGCTGAAATACATTCATGTACCAAAAAAGGAAGGTGACACAAGGAATTCTATATTAAATTAATATTTCGGGGAATACTTCACACTTCTAAAGACTAGTGTGGTCTCCTTTAAGGCCCCCGAGCCGGCGGAAAACAGTACTCAAGCCGCTGAATCACTTACAAATGCCTTCTATCAGCACCTGCAGGACTGCATGGATAAGGCAATCCCAAGCAAAACAAAGACTCTTTGTACCAAAGGCAAGCGTCCAGTCTGGTGGACCCCAGCCATAAACAAACTCTACAACAAAAGGAGGAAGCTACTACAAGATAGAGCAAAATCCTTAAAAGGTAAGACACCCTTGATCACTATAAGTAAAAAACTAAGAGCTCTCATAAAATCATCCAAAGCAAATTTTGAGAGAAAAATAGCTAAAGACTCAAAAGACAATCATAAGGCCTTCTTTAGCTATGTTAGAAACCTGGGAGGAAACTCCCAGATATGCTCAGAACTAGTTCAAAATGATGTGAAGATTACTGATCCTACAGACATTGCCAACATACTGGCTGACAGGTTCAGTGCAAACTTCTCCCCCCCTCCCCCCCAAAAGGAGAGATATCTATACCAAGAGATTGCAGCCCCCCAAACATCTCCAACGCCCAAGTGAGAACTGCTCTCCAAAGCAAAAAACACAGCATCCATGGGACCTGATGGTGTCCCCGGCTGTGTGCTCCACGAACTCAACGAGGAATTAAACCCACAGCTAGGACAGCTGTTTAATCATAGTCTTACCTCTGGATACGCCCAGGGACTGGCGACTGCAACTGTGGTCCCACTTCACAAAGGCGGTGCCTCCACCGACCCTGGAAATTACTCGCCCATTAGCTTGACAAGCCTTATCTGCAAAGCCATGGAGAGGATCATAATGGACCTCATAAATAAAGACATAGGGAATTTGCAGACTTTGGATCCATCCCAGTTTGGCTTTGTCAAAGGCAGATCATGCCTTCTAAACTTGGTTGACTTTTTCAAACAGTCACCAAAGCCATTGATGAGGGAAAGGCAGTCCATACAGCCTACCTCGATCTGGCGAAGGCCTTCGATACAATACCCCACTCGGGTATCATTGAAAAACTCATCAGCTTAAATGTTAACCCATACATCACAAGATGGGTTGCAAACTGGCTGAGTGACAGAACCCACAGGGTCAGAGTTGCTGGCGCCATGTCAGACTCAAAGCCTGTCACAAGTGGTGTACCACAGGGCTCAGTCCTGGGCCCACTCTTGTTTGGCATCTACTTTTCTGAAGTACAAGCAAACACAGGAGGGTTATGGCTGACAAAGTTTGCAGATGACTGCAAACTGGGCCATAGTAGAAAACACATCTGACACAGATATCCTTCAGAAGGGTCTCACAGAAACGAATAACTGGTGCCAGAGCCATGGCCTAAAGTTAAATGCCAAAAATGCATAGTCATACCCTTCGGGAAAAACAAGGTTACCCCTAGCTACCAAATAGGTGGCAATCCACTGAGCACAGAAGAGGTTATCAGGGACCTGGGGACCCAGGTTGATAGTAGTCTGTCATTCGACACCCATGTAGCTAAAGTAGTTAGGAAGACCTTCTACATTGCCCACCTTATCATGAAGGGATTCTCATCTAGATCAAGGGAGGTCATAGTCTCCCTGTACTCATCACTCATCAGACCAATGATTGAGTACAATGCCCCATTCGGAATGTATCTGACCCGACACTTGCAGCAGCTGGAGAGGCCACAAAAGTTCCTCACCAAAAGGATAAAGGGTCTCAAACATCTGTCCTATGCTGCCCGACTGAAAGAACTCCAGCTCTATTCAGTCGCTTACCGCTTGCTCAGAGGTGACCTTTGCCTAACATACAAGGCCATGTACAAACCCAGATTTGATGAATATGCTGCACCTCAAAAAATCTAGATCCGTCAGAGCCACAAGGGCGGGAGACTTAAACCTCGACACGGCTATTAATAGGACGTGCTGGAGGGATAGATTCATCACCCAAAGACTCCCTATGCTGTGGAATAAAATCCCGGTATATGTGAGGCAGAGCACCTCGCTGGCCTTGTTCAAGAGAAATCTTGACCAATGGATGGGAGATCGCAGATATACCCCAGGGATTACCTCAGTGTCACTGCTCGACAGAGGCACAGCAAAATAATGGGTATAGTTCCCCATACTAAAGGGGTGGCGTAAGCCACAAAACTATGGGCTAGGCTTGTAAATGCCCTCGGGCAGATAGCCTAGTATGAACCTATGAACCTATGAACCTATGAATGCTTTATTTTAAAGTTTTATGAAATACTGCATGTCCCCTGTGGCAGGGACTTTGCATGGAAACTACTTAAGGTCAATAGACATCAGCCTTATACACCTGGGTTTGGCCTTTCACAGTCTCATAAATGCAGGTATGACATAGAGATGGTGTATCTGCTCGTCTGTGACTTGGGTGCAAATAGCATTTGAGTGCATTCAGGAGTGCAACAGCTGTAAGCCAAATACATGTATGCCTGTAGGAGAGGGTACACATGTGCACTGAGTGTCATTTGTTTAATAAGTTCTCAAATCAGCCCATACTTACTCTACTTGGTCTTAGTCTGCCATTTTAAGCTTTGCTGGGTCTTGTTGTTCTATGAAAGTATACAAAGAGTGCAAATGAACTAATTGTCATACCTCTGAACTGTCCAGATTTTTGTCTCATATCTTTGGTCTGTTCTTCATACAATTTGTGGTTTTCTGGCAAATCACTGAGGCTTCAAGTCATTAAGTAATTGCATAGATTTCAGTTTCAGACTTAATATCCTTCAGAAAAATGTTTGCCAAACAAATCCTGTTATTCTAGCAGCTTTCTAAGTTTCTAATATCAATGTTTAAAATATGTTTCTATTTTTGGGCCGTTGTCCCACCATTATTTTAGACTTTCTCTAGATTTATTTTGTGCCATGAGGTTAAAAGTGTGTTATTTGCATAACTCAGCATGATCTCCTTGACAGTAGACTATATTTGCTGGTATGACATGGCCTTTTTATAGTATTTCTTGGATTATACATGACATAGTTTGGAATGTTTTAAGTGCCATTTTCGGTACTATCTACATGTGTCAGGTGGCTTACTATAGGCAATGGTCTCTAGCAATGGGTAACGGCTAGGGACAGATTAAAGGCCACCTTCATTTAATTAAATACTGCTAAACACTGCGGTGGTGGTGCTGCGGTAGCGTTGTCGCCTCCCAGTTAGACGTTGCTCATTTGATTCTCAGTTAGAGCGTCTTCTGTGTGGCAACATGCGTGAATAGGCGTTCCTTCATTGAAGGTTGTGCATTAGGCCTGGCAAGCCAGCATGTAAAACTCTACTGACAATCATTAGCAGACCGGAGTTCCACTGTTGTGACCCCTAACCGGGAAAAGCCGAAAGACTGCTAAACTTATGAAATACTATTTAATATACTGACTACTACACTCTTATAACAACAACGTATAGGGACAGGTATTAGTAGTACAGAAGAGGGATAAAAAACACAGGCAGGACTGTCAAACCCAGCTCTCAGATTTGATCCTTCAGTGTGCATACAACTATTTCTTTCTCTTTTTAATGCACTGGCATGCATGCTAAATATTTAATTAAAGTATCGTACAAGGCAGGCAAGTATCACTTTGTCACAATAGGTGATTGCATTATATAACCTGAAATCATATGTTATGTCACTTTGTCATAATATGTTATTGCAGGTTATATAATGATGGAGCTGGAGCTTTTCTCCCCGGGCCTCTGCTATAAATGGACCTCGTTCCAATCAGACTTTCCCGATCAACAAATGTAAAATAAAAATAAATAAAAAAAAAATTATGCAATAAGACAAAACACAACACAAGACAGACAACTTCAGTCCTTTGGAGAATCAAATCCTTATCAGTGCTCTGAGGACATATGGGAAATGCCTTTTTGAAAAGAAGGCCAGCATAAAGAGAAAGAAAGAAAGAGTTTAAAAACATGGAATGAATTAGTGGCTGGCACTAATATAGTAAGGCAAGGTATCTGCACCTTACTACAGTGCAGAAAAAGCAGCAATAATATTGTAGAATGAACCTGGACAAAAATTAGGAAGAATGCGACTACCCATAGCAGCACTTATGATTTTCCTTCCACACCACAACCTTTAATGCCAGCTGACATGCCTTCTGTCCTTAAGGGGTAATGATTTGCATATATCACCTGGGGATAGTGATTCAGCAGTTGATACAAAGAAACTTTGTTGGGCTATAAGACGGACACGGAAATATAGTAAACTCTCAGTTAACTGGCACCCATGGGGATTGGTAGATGGTGGCTAACTGTAGTTTCTGGTTGAGAGTTACTATTAAAAATAGGCCTGACTAATACTGTACCCTATACTATTTGTTTCGTTTGACTTGTTCTCAGGTTGGGGAGAGAGAGAGAATGTATTCCTATCTTCCCTTTTACAACTCTAAAACTCTAAAAATCTAAGGTATGTTTTTTTTTTTTGGGGGGGGGGGCAGAAAGTGTAACACATGAAAACTGTACTGCATTTCTTTGATTTTTTTTTTTTTTTTTTTCCAGTTGCTTGAGAGTGCTGGTTGCTTGAGTTCTGGTTAACTGACAGTTTACTGTATAAAGAGACAGTCATCCAACACCCTTCATTACAAATGCCAGGAACAATCTGCTCACCAGTTCACAGAACATGAGAGGCAGATGGAAGGAGTACTTCCAGTAGCTTCTAAGTGAAAAAAAACACAGATGCAGCCTCTGATAAAAGAAGATGGGAGTCCACCCTAGATAAATTAAGAACAGCACTTCTTTTTCTTTTTCCCGGATAGGGGTCGCTACAGCGAATCACCTGTCTGCTCATGATTGGCAGTGGAGTTTTGCAGTGTTGAGTTGCCAGCCCAGCACCCAACCTTCCACAGAAGGCGCACACACACACACACACACACACACACACACACACACACACACACACACACACGCACTCACACCTAGGGCCAATTTAGAGTGTCCAATCCACCTATATCATGTCTCTGGAATGTGGGAGGAAACCAGAGCACCCAAAGGAAACCTACACAACCACAGGGAGGACATGCAGATTCCACACAGAAGGCACCCCAGCCGAGGATTGAACCGGAGAACCTTTTGCTGTGAGGCAGAAACACTAACTGCTGCACCACCATGGCTGCCCAAATTAAGAACAGCACTAATGAAACATAAGTCAGGGATAGGAGCAGGGTCAGATAATGTCATGGCAAGTAGGATCAAAATTTTGCATGGGTCAGGGGAGAAATGGCTCTTGAGGGTACTCATAACAGTAGGGAGGTAATGATGTGTCCATAACAGTATGGAGACAATGGTGTGCTCCTGTTGAGTGAAAAATAATCATTGTAGTGTCAGTGTATAATACCAAGGAGGATATTCACAGCTGTGAGAAGTACATAACAGGCAGGCTATTCACAACTGTGAGAAGTACTTAACAAGGAGGATATTCACAACTGTGAGAAGTATATAACAAGGAGGATATTCACAGCTGTGAGAAGTAGGAGGTTTCAAACACTGCATGAAGGTTCTGGGGATGGTGATTAATAAACGAATATGCAGAGTAGTAGAAAGTAAGAGAACAGATGAGCAAGTCAGATTCAGATCAGGATGCAGCATAACTGACCTAATGTTTTCAGTGAGACAGATAGCTGGGAAGAAGCTATAGATGAGAAAATAGTCTTACTATGCATTCTTATACGTAGCAGAAGATTAGGCAGTCCTAAAATGATGCAAAGCCCTGGATACATTGGTAGAATTAGTGCATGCAATTTTACAATGACCCAGTGACACGTGTGAACAGTGTTTTGACTTCCAGAGGGGTTACCAGTGGGATTGGGTGTGCATCAGGGTTCACCTCTGAGCCCACTACTGTTCAATTGTTTTGATGGATTAAATTAACAAACAAGTCAGAGGGGACAACTCAATAAAGTTGCTGTATGCAAATAATGTGGTATTACAGGCAGACTCTGAGAAAGAACGTTAGCAGTTGACAGGGGAATGGAATGGAGAGCAAAACTGAAGGCACACAAGAAAAAGCTGAGTACAAGTAAGACAGTTGTAATGGCAGCAAATGGAGGAAATCAAAAGAAAAAAAAGATGAACATTGAGATAGAAGGGGGAAATAGTGAAACAAGTTACCAGGTTCAAGGATCTGGGAAGGTGAATGAGCAGAGAGTCTGAATAATGAAATCAAAGCTAAAAATCAGAGGGCCTGCAGCCAACTTAAACAGAGCATCAAGGGTAGTGTGTGACAGAAGACTGCCAAAGAAGCTGAAAAGTAAGGTGTACAAAACCATGGTGCATCCAGTACTACTGTGGTACAGAAACCTGGGCAGTGAAGGCAGAACAGTTAAGTGAGCTAGAGATAATGGAGATGAAGTGCCAGAGATAGGTGGTACTATGTGCACTGTAGGACAGGTGGTGAAATGAGAACATCAGAGCAGAAGATTAAGTAGCTCCAATATCAAAGCAAGTGAAAGAAAACAGATTATGGTGGTAAAGAAACATGTGCAGCAAAAGGGAAGACAGTCTAGTGAAGAACATTTGGAACCTGCAGAAAGAAGACAAGAGGAGACAAGAGTGCCCAGTAAAGTGATGGATGGATTGTGTGAGTGGAGACATGTGAACACCAGTCACAACCATTGAAGAAGGTAGAAGAGTGGCATTGAATCAAAAGAGATGACAACAGTTGATTCAACATACTGACCCCATGTAGAAAATTCATAAAAGGGGGTTCATTATCATGATGATGATGAGGATGATGACAATGATGATGATAATGATGATATGGAGTCAGATGAAGATGCTGCTGGAATCATTACAGGCGATTTTGGCACCCATAGGTTGAGACTCCTGCAACAACAGCAGCTGGGCAGTATGGAAGGTTAGTGTGTAGCTCGGTTTACTAAATTACATATGCTAAGATCTACTTGGAGTGACTCATCATACAGCTCAAATGGTGTAGTGGTACATTGCTCTGACAATGGTGTACAGGGCCCTGGGTTCAAGACCTGGTGTGGCTGGTAGTTTACCCAGAGATTGCCCATGCTATGGAATAGACTTCCCATACATGTCAAGCAGAGCACCTCATTGACCCTCTTCAACATACATCTTGATGAGTGGATGGGAAATAGAAAATTCACCCCCAGGATAACTCCAGTGGCTCTACTCAACAGAGACACTGGGAACTAAGGTTGGGTGGCACAATGTCAGGGTAATCCTATGGCTAGGCTTGTAAAAGCCCCAGGGCCATTAGCCTAGTACACACCTATGTGACTAAATCATCCATGCATGCTTTGCCATCAGGTAAGCCAATAACATAAAGTGCAATGGAAAGTCTACAGACAAGCAAAGTCATACTAAACGGCACCTGCAGACTCATCCAGGGCATGGAAATGGGCTTTGTGCAAGCCGAACATTTGCTCATTATGCATGTCTAGGACAGGCTGGTACTGAAGATTTCCTTTGTAGCTCCCTGAGTACTATATACTGGTGTCATTAGCCAAGGTCAGAGTGCCTAGACTGATTCATCTGAAAATCAAAAAAAGGGATGGAACACATAACAGAAAGTTGGGAGGGGAGGAAGATTATGTAATGATATCTATATCACTCTACAGATACAGAAATACCAATGGCTAGGAACATTGACCATGCTGAATTCTACTACACAAGAAGGAGTAGTAGAGTTAGCTTTTGTGCCAAATAAGGGCACTGCCAGGATGCTGGGCTGAAAGAGCGGTTATCCACATCCATGAATCACACACACTGCCTGGAAGTTAATGGAATGGTATCCCCTCCTGTTCCAGTACTTCTCCATCCATTTATTTAGATGGGACTCTAATGGACACATGGGTGCTATCTATCACACCATAGAAAAGTGTGTTGCTCCCTAGAAGGCATGCATGAAATCAGATTGCTCCAGAAGTGACACTGAAACACTTGTGTGAAGAGTATACCAAAGTAGTGCTGAAGTACCCCCAAGGCAGAAGACTCTAAGATACCCAATATGTCTCCTGTTTACCTCTGGATGGTCCCTGTTCCAAATATAGTGAGAGTTATATGTACCTTGGTATCCACAGGCATAGAAAGGCCACACATCCCTCCAGTTTCCATCTATGGATCATACAAACTTACCAAAGCCTGCACTATGTTCCAGTCCATGCACATTTGTTCAAGATTTCATCAATGAACAATGTTCAGATGGTTTAGCCTATCTCATTCTCAGTCAGTGAGCACTGTTGGCTAGACTTGCTTTTTGCATGGCCATGACAAGCAGTTGAGAAACAGAGACAGCTAATCTAGCAGTGAATGCAAGCATCCTTGTGGACTGCAAAGTGGATGGAAAAGGTGCAACTTTGCTTTTTATAAGACTTATGTGTGTGGCGCAGATGTGTATCAAAAAGTTACTATGATTCACACAAAGGTGGAAGGAGCTCCCAATTTACATAATATAGTCACAGATTTGATTAGTTTTTGCATTTATATCTCACTTTACTTCATTTGCATACTACTTCCTCTGACTAGTAGATACATGTGCATCTCAGCACATCTGGTAACTTTCTACTATACCTTTGCAGTGCATAGGTACAGCCAGTGCAAATTCCCTCAGTGCATACATGAAGCAACTATGAATACCACCCTAAGAATCTAAAACATGATACTACATAATCTAAAATGCATTCTATGTAGATAATTTAAAAGTATTATTATAATAAGAAAAAAGAATACTATATGATCTGTTAAGACATCTGGTAGATACTCAAAATAATTACATAGTCTTAAAGAATGCCCTTACATGGAAGCTACATGTCATATATACGTAAATCAGAATAACAAAAGCACAGTGTAAAGAGATAAGGGAACATACACAAACTATTAGGAATTTACAAATAAACAAATAAGGGAACATACATAAATATTAAGACTTACAAATGTCTAAAGAAACTTTTGCTCTTTCTGAG
Source organism: Protopterus annectens (assembly GCF_019279795.1). NCBI lineage: Eukaryota > Metazoa > Chordata > Ceratodontiformes > Protopteridae > Protopterus > Protopterus annectens. The sequence continues at coordinate 1,584,468,988 of NC_056726.1, forward strand.
GTCTCAGTGATTGAGTAAACATTTGCCAGAACCTAGACTGTGGTGAACAGTATGACTTTTTTCCCAAGCAACTGGGATTCAGAATAATGTCTCAGTTTGGAATTTCACTATTGCCCATACTTTCTGGATTTATCCAACCATGTATTTACATAGCCTAGAAAATTGACAATTCTGGGCACAGATTTGATAAGAATCAGAATCACAGAAATCAGATGATTTATTTCTAACCAGGAACTAAACAGTAAAATTTTATGAGAAAAAAATCCTATTTAACTAATTTAATGGAAAGTAAAATGCTTCAGGTTATTTTATTGTAAACAGTGATATATCAAATGTAGTGGATATCATAGATACTTTCACATGTACTATTAAAGCTCTTCTCAGCTGATAAGGGTATGCCTTCTCTTCTGTGCATGATTAATGCAATCAATTTATCTGTGGCACATATGGTTCAGTGGCCAACACTTGTTTCTTTGCAGGTGCTTACAGAATCTACAGCTGCGTGTGTGTTACTGAAAGAAGGCATTGCTCTGTGCAGATACTGATAAAAATTCCTGTAATGATTAAAATTATTAATACTTATGGGAAAAGAATAAAAAAATAAGCACAGCTGTTTCATTTGGTGTGTGTAAATGTGTGTAAATTAGATGATCTATGTATTAATTCTAGCAAACTAAACTGAAATCTTAGAGATATTTGCTTTCCAAGGCACAAGAAACAAATCAGATAGATTTTATTTACACAGACTGATGAAACAGATACTATATGGGTTTTAAAAACAGAAACCAGATAGATTCCTGAGGAAGAATCATACAGTTATATATTTCACAAGCATGTATAACATTCATGTTATTCTAAAATTAACTTTGTCAACACCATAAGTAAGAGAATCAGAAAGGAACTGCATATGAGGTGCAGAAATTAATAATCATTAGCAGTACTAGTCAAATTATGAAAGAGAAACTAGTCCTCAGGACATCCAGCATTGTTCTATCATGCTAAAATCCTATGTATTCATATTTACTAAGCAAATCAAAATGTAAAGTTATAAGAGAAATCTGTTACATCAATGCAAGGAGGATGGCAAATGAAATACATGATGCACTAGTGTGAATAAAGGGAAACTGTCTTAAAATATGTTACTCTGCATATTATAAAATATGTTCATTTATGCAATAACTGTTAGAAATGGGAAACTGTGTTAAAATATGTTACCCTGCTTATTATAGAATATATTCATTTATGCAACAACTGTTAAGAAAGTAAAAAAAAAAACAAATGTATAAGGTGTCAAAGTCTGATATGTTTAAAGGAGGAAAATATAAAGTAATATGGAAATGAACTACATACTTTGTGTGACGATGTGAGTTGTTGCCATTTGTGCCAGGGAGACTGGGGCAGTGCATGTGTGGTATTTGCCAGCATGGTTAGCTGGAGATTTATAAATAGTTTTGTAAATAATCTTCTGTCATTTGATTATAACACTGACTTGCACAGATGGTTGCATTGGAAATCTGTCAACAGTGTTGTTATAACTGATTAAATGTTTGAGTTTAGAATTCTGTGGTTTTCAGATGCTACAACAGATCTTGGAAAAGCTCTGAGACTGTTCTCAATCAGAGATATATGATCAAATGTAATATCATTCTATAACCAGCACTGAGGAGATGAAACTCACAGATCAGCTTGTTTTGTTTTCTTTGGAACCTGATATAAAATAATCTATGACAGTTATCATAGTCAGTTCAGTTGTAGTCAGTTAGAAGTTGCAAGATCATCACCTTGCTTTTCAACATCTCATCTTGCTTTGCTGAATTAATTAAGTTGGCTAGGGAAAAGTTCTTCTTTAGACAGTCAGGAATTACAGTGAGATTAGCTAAGTATTGTTTTTCTGCATCTGCTTGAATCTGTCCAACTGTGTTATTTTGTATTTCTCCTGTGATTGAAGCACTGATGTTTATTGCACTTAAATATTTAATATGTTTGTATTTTCTATGTTATTATTTATTATTAAATGTGTAAAGAAACAGCAAACTAAATAAACCAATGTTGGAAAAAGCAAGCCAGTATCCACAAACCAGTATTTATTGAGCGCTTTTGTTTTTTGGAATAAAAAACTTCATCAGAATATAACAAATACAAATGAACAGTGACTGACTCAACTTATATAACAATCTTGCTTACAAAGGTGTTAATTAACAATCAGCTTAAAGGTATAGTCTCTAAACACACAGACAATCAATACATGCCTTAAGAATACATATGAAATACATAAGAAATCTATAAAATCTATAAAAAACATATGTGTAAACTCACAGAAGAAAACATTTCATTATTAAAATATAAATATATACATATGTAAATAAATAAATATTTAAATATTATGAACTGCATATGAAAAAGTATGCAGTTCATAATATTTATTTATTTTCATATGTATATATTTATATTTTAATAATGAAAAGTTTTCTTCTGTGAGTTTACACATATAGTTTTCATATATAGATTTTATAGATTTCTTATGCATTTCATATGTATTCTTAAGGTATGTATTCATTGTCTGTGTGTTTAGAGACTATAGCTTTAAGCTGATTGTTAATTAACACCTTTGTATGCAAGATTGCTATATAAGTTGGGTCAGTCACTGTTCATTTGTATTTGTTATATTCTGATGAAGTTTTTTATTCCAAAAAACGAAAGCACTCAATAAATACTGGTTTGTGGATCCTGGCTTGCTTTTTCCAACATTGGTTTATTTATTATTAAATATTTTTATACCTTTAATTGTGGCTGGTCTTTTAGAGATTACTTTTAACATCTTCAGAGTACTCTTGCTTATTCCAGTGATGCCTTGGCCACTCCGAAAAGCCTTGCTGCTTGGGATATGCTCTACAATTTATGTTAGTATTGATTTTACTCAGTATAATTGGATACCCTTGTAAGAGCCTGACAGTGAATGGCTGGTAGCAGCATTGTTACCTTATTTTCCCAGACTTTCCCAGAAGTGTGTGTGTGTGTGTGTGTGTGTGTGTGTGTGTGTGTGTGTGTGTGTGTGTGTGTGTGTCTTTGTGTGTCTCTGTGTGAAAATCAAATACTCAGGTGTAAGTGTGTCAGCCACTTACAACTGCTCTTGGGGAAAACTGTGCTTGATGTAGGGAGCTGCATTTGAAATTAGTGTAAATCAATCCCTGTTCTTATTGACAGTCTTTGACTGGTGTTAGTGGTCAGGATTGAGGTTCCTTGATTCATGGCCCAGGTAAAGTGGGCCTGTCACACTTGGTACTATATGCAAAGCAAGCCTATCTGTAGAAATGATTTTGTTCAGTGGTATCACAAGGGAACTTATTCAAGAAAATTACTGAAAGCACTTTGAAGATACTTTTTAATATTTTACACTGAAATTAGTGGCAACTAACACTATTAATTGCAATTAATTTCCAATAATACCTTATTGTGTGAGATTTATAGTTAGATTTCTTTTTCTGATCCTGACCTTATGGGTGAAACCTGTTGGAACAGGGGACTCAGGTCAGGAAAAAGTGAATTAAACCATATCTGCCATGCTACATCAGACATTGTTGCAATGAAGTCTTTCTGTTTACATTGTCTTGTTTCTATATTTTGATGTAAGCTGTGTGAGTTATTAGCATGTATAAACATATCATTATTGATTGTGCAACTCTTAATGATGACTTGAGCTGTCAGCCTCTCTTAGCTGAGAAGACAGCAGAAGATCTCTCTAGACAACTAAGATGGACCATACAGTTCTTACATTGGATACATGGTATGTTTTTCATTGAAATATGAAGCAGTGGAGGGAATTCAGCAGCAATGAATACATGCAACTGTTGGCTACATCAGTAACCTAACTTTCTGCAACAAACAATAAGTATGCATAAGTGAAACAGATGTAGAAAGGGATTAGTAACAGCTCATATTTTTTTACATCAGATTTCATGAATTATCAAGGCATGCTAACTGCTGCACCATTGCGCTGTCCAGATGTTCGGGAACGTTCTGTAGAATGCCTGCATGAAGTCGATAACAAAGATTGTGTCCTCAGTTTAGAAGGAAATAATATAAGGGAAGAGATGTTTGATTTAAAAGAGATGAATAATAAGTGTTTGAATTTGTACAACACAAAATTGATTGATTGATGGAAAGGAAATATCTTAAATAAGTTACCTGTGTTATAGTAAATATGATAATATGTTTTTTTTTTTCCTTTTAAAGTACTTGTAGTTATAGAAATGTTACTGTTTTTATGATATGATTTTGTTTTTATTTGGAAAAAGCAAAAAAATATCATTAAAATTGCAAGAGAGACCTGAAGAGATTGCTGTGCGTGAAGAGTGATATCCTTACCCCATCTGACAAAGTATCTGCACTGAATGCTTTAAGTGGTACCTGTGCTGAACAACTGCAAACACAATCAGAAAACTAACAGCATGCATCAGTAACAGTGATATAAAACAGTGTTGCATCACATACATTTTGATTTATGCTTAATAATAATTAGTGAGATATACTGAATTGTATGAGAATAGAATATGCAGCAAATCATAACTGGCAATGCCTTTCTAGACACATTTTGCTACCACTTCATATATTCTTTTATGTCAATGCTAATATAGTAAAAGTGGCTTACAAGAATCATAAGGTGTTATAGGAGAGAATACATTAAATTAACAGACTATGCAGTCTAAGCAGAAAGTCAACAACAACTTTAAAGGATACATTTAGCAATAATATGATCATACGTTCATAAGTTCATTTATCCAGTGTTCAGACTCTACTGCTAATCAGGAACGAGGAACACATTGACTAACAGATACTGAATACGTATTTTCAAGCCTCCATGCCTATATCAAGCAAAGTTCTAGAATTGAAGCCTTCACATTCCTAACCAATTATTCTGATTTTTTAGAGTGATTTGAGTGATATATGTATCGCTTTTCTTTGTCCATTTGTTATTAGTTACCATCTTCACTGACTAACTGATCCAACAATTCTTAAACAGGTTTACAGAAATCTAGAACCATCGTTGTTAAAAAAAAATCTTATTTAACTGACTTATAAGCCAGAGTTTATCTTTAAGAAGGTGATAAGCACAGCTAAAATGATTCAGTTCATTTAATCTAATATTATACAATTTATTACCTAGTCTGGCAATCATCTTAGTAAATCTTCTTTGGACTGACTCTTTTAGTAGATTTGTGTCAGAGAATAATTACAAAATCAGGAGTTAAATTCTTGTATATGTCAGATGAATATGTTGTATAAATTCACTAGATCTCAGGGTACTTAGTGTTCATACTATTACAAGGCACTCTACTGTATTGCAAGCTTTTAGATCTAATAAAATGTATACAGTCCTTGGAAGATATTATGTCATCTGCTGTAATTCTCAGATCCTTTATGTTCATAGTTTCTTCCAGCGTATTATCACTTAACTTTATATAAGTATGACTCGGTCTTTCCCAAAGATCTTCTGTTTACAGCTTCATAGATTTGTATGTTCTTATTAAGCTTATGGTAAAGCAGATTACTGAGACATTTAACCACATCTCCCAGTGCTGATGTGATACAAACAATATCTTCAGTTAAGAGGATTTTTCCTCACATATTCCAGGTGAAATTTTTTATCACTCATCCAGTCACCCAGATTGGTTATTAAGGTTTCAAGGAAAGCAATTTGCCTCACATGTAAGGGCAATCTATTCCACAAATGGAGGATACACTGCATTAGGTAGCTGTCCTGCCATTTACTGATGTTAGTCTGGCAGTGTAAGTTTAGGTCTATCTAGAGTAGGTGTTTGCTTTACCATTGGTTCTGTTTATATCTAGAGCAAGTGTTCACTTTACAATTGGTTCTGTTTATATCTAGAGCGGGTGTTTGCTTTACCATTGGTTCTGTTTATATCTAGAGTGTGTGTTTGCTTTACCATTGGTTCTGTTTATATCTAGAGTGGGTGTTTGCTTTACCATTGGTTCTGTTTATATGTAGAGTGGGTGTTTGCTTTAACATTGGTTCTGTTTAACTGAAGTAGTTCAAAGAGTCGTGGGTCATTCATAGCATTAAAAGCTAAGAAGAAATCCTCCCTCAGACTCTCTATATGGCAGCAGAAGGATTTGTTTGTGTCTTTCAGCTTTTCCCGGTTAGGGGTCACCACAGCAGAACTCCGGTCCGCTAATGATTGGTAGTTGAGTTTTACGTGCTGAGTTACCAGCCCTGATGCACAACCTTCAATGAAGGTGCACCCATTCACGCATGTCTCCATGCAGAAGACGCTCTAGCTGAGAATTGAACCGGACAGCGTCTTACTGTGAGGCGACAACGCTACCGCAGCACCACCACCGCGGGTATATGGCAGCAGAAGGATACAGTTTTTAATTTAGCAAAGTAACTAAGAGTTCTGAGACCAGACATCTATTTGATAAAGAAACATCAATGTCTCTTTAGCTGGTTTAGATGCTTATTGAGGTACATGCCAATGAGGGTATTGTATTCAATGATGGGCCTAATCATGAAGGACTAAAGTGGAATTCTAACTTCTTATTCTTCTGATGACGTTTCATGTGTTGAAATGAAAGTGCTCAGCTTTTATTAAAACACTTGGATTTATTATCTTGGTGTGATTTTGTGGTGAACTGTTAGTGGGGTATCCTTTATTGGACTACAGTACTGCCAAGCTGTGTGGTTATTCAGTAGTGGAATTATAACTTCTTTTGACCACCTGGTGATATCACAAAGGAGGCATTGCATGCAGTACAATGAGTTTTAACCACCAAAGACATGGTGATCAAAGGAAAGTCTGTTGTCAACAAAGGTACCCATTTCCCTAATGTCTGCGTCAGAATTAAATAAAAGACTATCTGTGTGGTGGGCAGATGTAATGCTAGATTTAACAAAATAAATTATACTGCATTTCTTGTCATTTTGTGACTAACAAACCAAAAATCTGCCTGGACTAAGCCATGTTGGAGAATCTGAGTATCAGAACAGCATTTGATAACAAATGGCATCACCAGCAAACCTGGTTAGCCATTGTTCATCAACGTCACTCGTCTGGTCAGGATAAGACAGACAGACATTCATGGGTTCAGTTCAAGCAGCTTTATTACACACAAACACGTCAGGAATGAGGCTTTGCAACTTAAACTTAAACTTATAAACAGACTGACTATTACACTCGGGTTCCTATCAGTTCATTGAAACTTTAGCAGTTCAAACACCATATGTTCGAACTGTGAAGTTCGAAAATTGATTATTGCGAAGACGCGGAACACTGAATTCTTTCACAGGGAAAGAATTTGGTGGGCCATTTCTGTGGCTCCGTGATTTTCAGCACTGTGGAGGAAAGTTACGGGTCGGGTTCAGATAAGTGTGCGATTGTGTGGATGTTAGAGTTAGGGTGCGGGTGAGGTGGGTGTGCGATAGTGACAGACTTTAGGGTTAGGGCGGGATAGGTGAGTTAAGGTTAGGACGTGGGTCAGGTGAGTGTGCGATAGTGACGGACCTTAGGGTTAGAGTTTGGGTTAAGGTAAGTGGATAGATAGCAGTGTATGTACAGTTTAGTGTAGGGTTAGATGTAGGATTTTAAGTGTATGTGTGTGGATTGCTGTTTTTTTTGTGTGCTTGTGTTGTGTGTGTGTTTCTTGGAACAGCGATTTTTTTCCCCTGGGAAAAAAATCGCTGTTCTAAGCCTTCAATGGTTTTGCACTTCGAGGTTAGAAGTTCAAACATATGGTGTTCAAACTTCTGTCGTTTTGACAAAGTGATATAGACCCATTACACTCATACATGTTAACACTCTCGCTGTTCTCTCAAAATGGTACTGCTGCCTGCATGTGTTCACTATTTATATGCGTGTGCCTACATTTGGAAATGCTTCTTAAAGGTACATACACATGCTTTGCTCTACAATCAGTATCAGCTTTCATGACAAAGAAGTATATAACAAAGAGGAAGGGACTGAGGAAAGAGCACTGTAGACACTGCTGTTGATGCTTTTATCTCTAAAGCAAATATTCCTGACCTTAACGGCATGGTCTCTGCCAGATAGCCAGTTATCTATTCAGAGAACTATTTTAAGGTTAATGTTGAGTTAGGAAATTTGTCAATAATCCCAGTTTGAGGAATAATGTTGAAGCCCTTGGCAAGGTCCATGTAGGCAGTATTAACGTATGCCCCTCAGTAACATTTTCAAAAAGTTCATCTAATTTGAGCAGATGGTTTTCATTTAAGAAAATCAAACTGGTGTGGTATAAGATCACAAGAATGCTGGGAGGACATGCAGAGTCTACACAGAAGGCACTCCAGCTGAAAATCAAACTGGAGAACCTTTGCTGTGAGCAAATGATGCTAACCATTGCACCACTACACCATCTTAAAAAAACCTAGCTTAATTTTTAATGGGGGATAGGACAGACACAGAATGCAACTTTAAGTGGATATGTGATAAGCAGAATGTAAAAACACTGAAGCACACACTGGAGCAGAAACAATTCTCTCACTATTAAATTTCTATTACAGTTTAAGGCACTAAACTATGTAGAAATTTACCAGTAACACTGATTATAGAAAAAAAATTATAAGGCTCGAAATCTGCCAATATAAACAGTCCTGCCACAATTATGAATTAAACTGCAAGAATAAGACCCAGCAAGGATTACAGTTCAAATGGATAGCTTGGAGAAATAGAAGTGCAGAAAATTGTAGAGACACAATCTTCAATCTTCCTAGAACTGCAAATCTGCAATTAAATTATAAGACTTAGGTTTCAAAAAAACCCAAAACTAAAAAAAAAAATGCATCATTTATTTCATTTATGATTCCCTAAACATCATAAAAAAATTAAATATCTTGGCATTTATTTGCATCCTTATCTAGGGACTATATCAGGCATGAATTTTAAATTTATGTGGGACATTTTTTTTGTGTGTTTGTGTGTGTGTGTGTGTGTGAGTGTGTGTGTGTATGATATGTATATGTGTATCTATATATAGACAGGGTTCCCCTTTTGTGTGTGTGTGTGTGTATGTGTGTGTGTGTGTGTGTGTGTGTGTGTGTGTGTGTGTGTGTGTGTGTGTGTGAGTGTGTGTGTGAGTGTGTGTGTGTATGATATGTATATGTGTATCTATATATAGACAGGGTTCCCCTTTATAATCTCGAGATACTGAAAGCTCGAATTTCAATATCTTGAAACTATAAAGTCGAACAACCCACAACCTTGAAACACACAAACACGAAAAACTGAAATCCCGAACATTCACAAACCATGCACGCCATTCAACCCACACCACACAAACTACACAATCCTACACTACATCTATGCAGCAAGCACCCCTCACACACCCCCTACTTATATATACCAACTCCGAGATCGCACTAACCGTTGAAAAATGCATCACTCACAAGCAGACATTCCACACTCCCTCATGCACACACACACACACACACACACACACACACACACACACACACACACACACACACACACACATCACACATACACAAACACAATCTCCCTACCGTAACCCACATGCACTATTTACATTAAAACTCACATACACTCACTTACCTTCACTTCCATAAACCATCCCTGCCAAACACTTCCCATCCCATTCCTACACTTCATAAGCACGGATTTGAGCTATTCAAATTCGCGTTTATGCACTTTTGAGTTATTACATTTTCACCTTTACGGTCCTGAGATACTGAAATTCGAGCTTTCAGTATTTTGGGATTGTAAAGGGGAACCATAGACAGATATATGTGTGTGTGTGTGTGTGTGTGTGTGTGTGTGTATGATATGTATATGTGTATCTATATAGAGACAGATATATGTGTGTGTGTGTGTGTGTGTGTGTGTGTGTGTGTGTGTGTGTGTGTGTGTGTGTGTGTGTGTGTGTGTGTGTATGATATGTATATGTGTATCTATATATAGGCAGATATGTGTGTGTGTGTGTGTGTGTGTGTATACAGATAAGGAAGACACTGTTCTACTGCTTGGAAGACTCACATTAGAAAAAAAATATTTACTGCACTTATTGCATTCTACATATCTAGACACATTCAGGTTCTTGGTTAAAATGCTAAGTTATTCTCTGTCTTTCTCTCTCTCTCTCTCTCTCTCTCTCTATATATATATATATATATATATAATATAGAATTAATGAGGTTATTATTCTCCTCAAACTGAGACCTAATTATCGGGTACAGTGCCCCTTTCAGCATGTGTCTAACCAGCCATATCAAGCAGTGAGAAAGGGCCTAGGGGTTCATAAATAAAAACAAATTGTGATCTAAAGACCCCTAGCTACCAAGACAAACTTACATCACTAATCCTGTACTCTGTCTCTCATAGATTCCTGCATGAAGATCTATATATTGTTTTCCCTGCTATTAAGGGCCCACCCTCATTCATCTTTTACAAATCCATAACACAAATACCTCTATAAACACATGAGCTATGGATTTAAATCTCCACTAGAATATAAGTATAACATGATGGGGAGACAAAGACAGATACGTTAACAAAGATTCACCTGAATTTAGGCATAAATTGCTATTACTTGAAAAACAGAGTGACACCTCACGTCCTTCAAAAAGAACCTTAATGATTAGGTGAGGATCCACAAATGTTTCTTTCCTATAAACTGAAGTTACATTATGAAGGTGGGTATCAGCAAGGAGTAAATGGATCCGAGGCTTGCTTGTCTTTTAACTCCTATGATGCTATAGTCTTATAAAACCTACTCTCTGGAGAAAGTGTGGTACTTGACTCTACCCTTATAGGGAAGTTCAAACTTTAGAATAGAAAATAAACAGAAAAAAAAGAGCTGTAATTCTTATATAAGAGATTCAACAGAAAATGCAAATGGTACAGAAGACTTTCCTTAGTTTCATTAATTATGCTGTCAATGCAGGCTGCTTAAGTTTTGAAAATACTTAAGAATTTGCTATGCCTTCTTTACACCACAGTTCTGCACCAGGTCAAATTTGCCCTTTTTTCCGAATTATTAAAGTATTATTGTCTGATAGGTCCCTTATGCTTTAATTAAATTCACATTTACAGAGGTTTTATAGACCATCATGCTGTCCTGTCCAGTGAACACCAAGTACATTTTTTTGCTTAATACATGTTTTTTATAAAGGCCAAATCACTTCTCACTTTGAACAGTTAGCCTTCCTAATCACTAAACGGGACGGCTATCTTATCTTTTGTTAGGAAATAACCCTATGCTATTTTCAAAGGCTATTGTAGCCCCTGTAGTGAGTGTAACCAAGAGTTTTCAATCTGAGGCCTTGAGGGCAGAATGTAGCAGCACCAATGCTACCTTTTACGGTAACGTCTTTGTAACACATTGATCATTTATAGCAAAAAAGTCTAAGAGGCTAAAGACAGAAATACTCAGCTGTAAATGTTTTCCTTTATACTGATCCAATCAGATAATTAGATGAGAAAAAAAGGGATTTAAAGTGTGGATTTTACACCTAATGGCACTGATGTGATTTTATATAATTTCACAGTGGAAGATGACCAGTTAGCTAACAATAACTGATACATTTATGGGGATATGGAAATATCACCTTATTTTTTTTCTTCACAGTCAGAATTGAATGAATTTAGACATTGATGCCTTGGCTCATCATAAAGATTTTCTGGAGTGTGTTGTACATTATTTTGATGGCATGTAAGTCCAATACTTACTGAGTAGTTTAATTTCTAAGCCACTTTATATATTACTAATAAGTATGCTTAGATTTAGCTGCAAGTACAATCAATTACAAATATTGTATCACAATGTGAGTCTTTTAATCAATAGTTATTATTAAATGTTGTTGCTGTTTACTAATTTTTCTATTGGGAAAACTCTCTGATTTGTATCACTGGTCACACTGCTTTTCCATTGCATTTCTGCAATGTTATAATCTACTGCTTCCATAATTTTGACCGCTGATTTTCAAACATCCAACTTGCCTGATATTAATAAGTTACTAACGTTAATATTTCCATACTGGATCGGTTGAGGCCCGGGTTAACAACAACCGCCACCAGTACTGTTAGCCAACAGGGTGCTGGCAGAAATTGGGCTACTGTTGGCCGAAGGAGGAGAAGAGGCGGAAGGCATGGCCGAAGGCAGGAAGAGAGGAGAAAGGCTAGGACTGTGGTAGTGAGGGTCAGAACTTTGAATGTTGGCAGTATGACTGGTATAGGGCGAGAGCTAACTGATATGATGGACAGAAGGAAGGTTGGTATATTGTACCAGACCAGATGGAAGGGGAGTAAGGCTAGGTGTATCGGAGGTGGGTTCAAATTGTTTTATCATGGTGTGGATGGGAGGAGAAATGGCGTAGGAGTTATTCTGAAGGAACAGTATGCGTAGAGTGTTTTGGAGGTGAAAAGGGTGTCGGATAGAGTGATGTTTGTGAAGCTGGAAATTGATAGTGTAATGATTAATGTTGTTAGTGCATATGCTCCACAAGTTGGGTGTGCAATAGATGAGAAAGAAAAAATTTGGAGTGAATTGGATGAAGTGGTGATGACTGTACCCAAGGGTGAGAGAGTGGTGATTGGAGCAGATTTAAATGGGCATGTTGGTGAAGGGAACAGTGGGGATGAGGAAGTGATGGGTAGGTATGGTGTTAAACAAAGGAATGCAGAATGTCAGATGTTAGTGGATTTTGTGAAAAGGATGGATATGGCTGTGGTGAATACGTATTTTAACAAGAGGGAGGAGCATAGGGTGATATACAAGACTGGAGGAAGATGCACACAGGTGGATTATATCTTAGAAGGAGGGCCAGTTTGAAGGAGATTGGAGACTGCAAAGTGGTGGCCGGAGAAAGTGTAGTTAGGCAGCATTGGATGGTGGTTTGCAGGATGACGTTGGTGATCAAGAAGAGGAAGAGGAGTGTGAGGGCAGCACCAAGGATCAAATGGTGGAAATTGATAAAGGGTAATTGTGAGGTGGTGTTGAGGGATGAGTTAAGACAGGCACTGGGTGGCAGTGAAGAGTTACCATTACCAAATAGCTGGGTAACTACAGCAGAGCTAGTAAGGGAGACTGCTAGAAAGGTGCTTGGTATCACATCGGGACAGAGGAAGGATGACAAGGAGACATGGTGGTGGAATGAGAAAGTACTGAAGAGTATACAGGCAAAGAAGTTGGCAAAGAAGAAGTCGGATTGTCAGAGAGATGAAGGAAGTAGACAGGAGTATAAGGAGATGAGGTGCATGGCAAAGAGACAGGTGGTGAAGGCTAAGGATAAGGCATATGAAGAGTTGTATGAAAGGTTGGACACTAAGGAGGGAGAAAAGGACCTGTAACGATTGGCTAGACAGAGGGACCGAGCTAGGAAAGTTGTGCAGCAGGTAAAGGTGATAAAGGATAATGAGGGAAATATACTCACAAGCGAGGAGAGCGTGTTGAGGAGATGGAAAGAGTACTTTGAGGGGATGATGAATGAAGAGAATGAGAGGGAGAGAAGGTTGGATGATGTAGGGATAGTGAATCATGAAGTACAATGGATTAGCAAGGAGGAAGTAAGGATAGCTATGAAGAGAATGAAGAATGGAAAGGCTGTTGGCCCAGATGACATACCTGTGGAAGCATGGAGGTGTTTAGGTGAAATGGCAGTGGACTTTTTAACCAGATTGTTTAATGAAATCTTGGAAAGTGAGAGGATGCCTGAGGAATGGAGAAAAAGTGTTTTGGTACCGATTTTTTAAGAATAAGGATGATGTGCAGAGCTGTAGTAACTACAGAGCGATTACATTGATCAGTCACAGCATGAAGTTATGGGAAAGAGTAGTGGAAGCTAGGTTAAGAAGGGATGTGATGATTAGTGAACAGCAATATGGTTTCATGCCAGGAAAGAGCACTACAGATGCAATGTTTGCTCTGAGAGTGTTGATGGAGAAGTACAGAGAATGTCAGAAGGAGTTGCATTGTGTTTTTGTAGACTTGGAGAAAGCATATGACAGGGTGCCTAGAGAGGAGTTGTGGTATTGTATGAGGAAGTCGGGGGTGTCAGAGAAGTATGTAAGAGTGGTACAGGATATGTACGAGGGTAGTGTGACAGCAGTGAGGTCTGTGGTGGGAGTGACGGATGCGTTTAAGGTGGAGGTGGGGTTACATCAAGGATCAGATCTGATCCCTTTCTTATTTGCAATGGTGATGGACAGGTTGACAGACGAGATCAGACAGGAGTCCCCATGGACTATGATGTTTGCAGATGATATTGTGATCTGTAGTGAGAGTAGGGAACAGGTGGAGGAGACCCTGGAGAGATGGAGATATGCTCTAGAGAGAAGAGGAATGAAGGTCAGCAGGACTAAGACAGAATATATGTGTGTGAATGAGAGGGAGGATAGAGGAATGGTGAGGATGCAAGGAGTAGAGGTGGCGAAGGTGGATGAGTTTAAATACTTGGGGTCAATAGTTCAGAGTAACGGTGAGTGTGGAAGAGAGGTGAGGAAGAGAGTACAGGCAGGATGGAGTGGGTGGAGAAGAGTGTCAGGAGTGATTTCTGACAGACGAGTACCTGTAAGAGTGAAAGGGAAGGTCTACAAGAGGGTAGTGAGGCCAGCTATGTTATATGGGTTGGAGCCAGTGGCATTGACAAAAAGGCAGGAGTTTGAGCTGGATGTGGCAGAGTTAAAGATGTTAAGATTTGCACTCGGTGTGACGAGGGTGGACAGGATTAGGAATAAGTATATTAGAGGGTCAGCCCAGGTTGGAAGGTTTGGAGACAAAGCCAGAGAGGCAAGATTACGTTGGTTTGGACATGTGCTGAGAAGGGATGCGGAGTATATTGGGAAAAAGATGCTAAGGATGAAGCTACCAGGTAACAGGAAAAGAGGAAGGCCTAAGATAAGGTTTATGGATGTGGTGAGAGAGGACATGCAGGTGGTTGGTGTGACAGAGCAAGATACAGAGGACAGGAAGAAATGGAAACGGGTGATCCGCTGGGGCGACCCCTAACGGGAACAGCCGAAAGAAGATGATGATGATGATGATGACTATGATAAACCTTTCTGCATCAGTGAGTTATGACTTAAGTACATATACTGAAGCAAGATTGTTGATTTCACTTTTAAACAGGGCATCTGCATTATTTTAGTCTAAATTTTACACTTAGTATTTAATGTATTATATTAATTTTTTAAGATGTATTTTATTGTAAAACAACCCCTCTGCCTATTATACCTATTTAAATTCTCTTCAGACTGATAACATTTTAACTGTGTAGCATTTTTAATATGAACATTTCTGGGTAGTCATTTAAGGGGGCTTTCTGTTAAATGGTTGTGTGTTGCTGAGTAGCACCATTTGTAAACCATTGTCAACAATGCACCTCAGGAAAAAGTTCTTCATCTTTTATTAGCTTACTGAGACAAGAAGAACTTTAAAGTTGGCCTACAATCATCATAAAAATCATTTATTATGAGGATAATATGAGGATACGATTCAGATTTGTCAAGTAACCAGAATAACAGTAGGTTTGTGACCAATAGGATCACTGAGGCAAGAAATAGCATATATGAGTAGGATGATGCATGGTGTGTGGGTGTGTCTGTGTGTGTTTGTATATATATATGGTTTGAGTGAATCTGGTCACTCTACCTTTGGTCAAAATCTATTTAGCAGAAAAAATTGATTGACTAAACAGATGACAGATACTTGACAGGTGTGCAAGACTGCACAGTTCTCATTGTAGGGAAATATTCCCTTTCCCTGAGGTTGCTCAAACTTGAAGTTAGTATATATAATTAGCAGGGGGTATGGGGGTGCAGGGGGCGAGTCCCCTCACACAAACAATGTTTTAGACTGTTGTTGTTTAATAGGTCTTGCATGCACCAAGATTGCAGATTGGGACATTTCTCATAGTGTGCCAGTGTTTGCATAGTCAATCTTTCTGTGTCAGCTTGGTAAACATCAGGATTTAGGTGTTTATCATTATCAGTACATCTATATATATATATATATATATAGAGAGAGAGAGAGAGAGAGAGTGGGGGAGAAAGAGAGATACATATACAGATTAAAACTTTATGGAATAATGCAACAGCTGAACTATAGACATCTAATAAAATATTTTGAACAACTAAGCATCCATGGTCATAAAACATTGCAGTTGTGCACCCAGTTATGAATCTGAGATCACCATGCTCATTTCTGTGTTTTGCTTTGGTTCGCCATGACCGTTTCTCTGTTTTAGTTTGGGGCCCATGAAATCACACTGAGACTTCACTAAGAAATAGTCCTATGATAGACTAAAGATGACACTAAGATGACAAAAAAATACTACTTAGCCTCATTGATTTGCTATCATTTGATGTGTCTTCTTTGTCTGATAAAGCCTGAAAAAAGAAAAAGAAAGATGTCTCTAAGCATTTGTATGTGTAATATTTATTTTGGGTATTTTTTTGGACATGTGCTGCTGTTTGTTTACTATTTTAAATTAACTCAGTTTAAAACATATTACTTATAATTAAATTTACTATTACTCAGAGCTAAAGGCAATTGCTTTTGTTTACAAGAAAAGTCCAGTTGGGCACAATGCCCATGTTGAGTGGATACCCAGGGTCAAAGCTCCAAGGATAACTAAGTTTAAAAAAGGTCTAAAGAAATATGTACAAAAATATTGAAATTCATTACAACTAAAAAATACAGGAAATAGCGCACAAAGATGTAAAGTTAACTAAATTCTAGAAAGTGATATCAGTGTATATTACAGTACACTGCTAACTAAACCCAACTATTTTTTTTTTTGGTTCACAGTATTCAGTTGTCCACTAAGTGTTTGGTATTTTTCCTAGCATATTACGGAACATCACTGAAACAGGAAATTATCAGTATAAATGTGATAACATCACTAAGCAGAAGAAAGTATCAGAATTTGGTAGCTAAAGCAATGAGATATGCAACTATAACTTCACTGATTTGTAAGCTAATAAAAGACTAGAAGTGTGCATGATACTCATGGGAAGAGTGCAATAAACTTACTTCAGTAAGATATAAAGAGACAGTTGAGAAGAAATAGCTTAGTGTGTAAGAAGAAGAAAGCATGACTATTTGGATATTTTTAACCTGGAGATTCAGGACATTTGCAAATTCTAGTATGATTTACATGTTGTGCGTTATTCATAATCATTGTATAAACAGTGCTACAGCTATCCATACTGTCCATTAATGGGCATAGCTAGAGGGCCATTCATAGAGGCCATTTTTGTTAACTCATGATGGTCATGAATGTGTAAGCAAATTAACTATAATGAGTTGAAAATGAGAAATAATGCACAGTGGTATATGCCAATGAAGTTTTCTGATGCCCACTTGTAATGCATAGTCAAATTTTCATGCCATCCACACATCCATTGTTAAAAGAGTTGCTGTAGGTATTATATTTACTTTGCAATCTATGTGGATGCTTGCTGACCTGGCAAAACTGATTTAGGTTGTCCTTTCTCTGTCTTGATCCCTTGTTCTCTACCATCACTGCACACATGTACCTCTTATTATAGTTCGCATGTAGAAGTAAAAAGACTAAGGAATACATAAAAAGGATTACAGTGAATATCCTTACCTCTCTGATTGTTTTTCTGATAGCACAAGATTACTATTCTGGCTCAACCCGCTCCGTTCACCCTCACTTCATTTGGGCTCACTCCACTCCCTTACCCTACCCCCATTTGCACACACCCCCTCTTTCATTACTTTTATACATTTTGTTAACCACACCCTCTATCCAATTACCTAATCGACTCTACCCCAATCATCCCCCCACCCACCTCACCACTCCTACCCACCTCTACTCTACAACCAATCAACAATACCCAAGTCATCCCCCCACCCACTTCACTACTCCTACCTACCTCTATTTTACAACTCCTTACAGCTCCAATAGCTCACATTCTCCTCCCATTGCTATCTTTTCTAGCACACTCAACCTTTTGGTCTCCCACCTTATTTTGGTAACTTCTCCAACCATGCTGTATTACCAAACTTGTCTTTACTACTCCATACTATCTGGCCTTCTTTCCTAGCCTATAATTCTAACAACCACCACAATTATAACATCCAATACTTTAATTCCCCTATTCTATCAAGCAACCATCTCACACCCCTAAACAAAGCATATAGTCAAATCAGCCCACAACTCTACCCCTTTACTTACTCCCTTCTCTACCATCCTATTCACATAAAATCCAGTTACCCAACTGCCCCTCATTCAGATATAACCTCATAAAAACCAAACTAGCATACATACTACTGCACTCCCTAACTCACATAAACCTGCTTGCAGACATCCATCCTAATCCTTGCCCTAGATATAACACAAACAAACCTCAAAGATACCTCCCCAACTCTACCCTAAATACCTCAAACTACAGCACCCCTACCACTAACATACTAATCCCCTACCAGTTATTTCCAAATCTGACTTACCTATCACCAACTTTAATCTAAGAAGCCTAGTTAATAAGATCACAGAATTCCATGCTACCTTAACTACCTACTTTCCTGACATAGCCATTATAACTGAAACTTGGCTAAAACCTCACATCCAGGACCTTGAAATTACCCTCCAAAATTATAACATAATAAGGCAAGACAAATAAACAAAAGAGGTGGTGGCATAGCTATAATGTTCAAAGACTCTCTTAAAATAGAGAAAGTAAACATAACCCCACCAGACATCCCTAACACTGAATTACTCATTTCACTCCTGCATATTAACTCACGCAAAGCCATGATTATTATAGCCGTCTACCTACCCCCAGGTAAGAACCTTACCAACATTTAAATCTCCTCTCCTGGTCCTCCACCACTTTCAGTCAAAAAAACTATCATCCTAGGTGATTTTAATCTTGACTGGCTTACCTGCACTTCCAACTGCTTTACTAACTTTATCAGTTATATACAACTATACCCAAATCATAAACTGTCCCACCCATACTGACAAACACTTTCAAAAAGAATCGCTACTTGATTGGATATTGACCAACAAACCTAACCTGAATGACCAAGGTGGCTGTCTACCAATCAGCCTTAGTGATCACTCCCCCACCTATTTACTAAAAAAAAAAGAAAATAATCCAAATAAAGCCAGGAAGCAGAGACAACCATGCAGCATCAAAAACACCAGAGATTCAGTTATAAAAGAAGGAGAACTTTAATGTGTACACTGGTAAGCGCTTTCACTTGTAGCTTCTTCAGACCATTAACAAAATCACATACTCTAATGGTTCTCTCTAATATATTCAAAAACAGCCATTCAAAGCTTTCAAGCGATTATTCCATCACTTACAATAATAGAGTTAAAGCAACAACTCTACAATAAAACACTCTGTATTCATTATTAAAAATAGAACTATACTATGCATACAAAAAGTGCATATCTAAGAATAAATATACACTAATTTAGATAAAATACATATATGAACTAAAAAACTTTCAACAAGGTTTCATAAAAAATATATATGTATATAATGTATGCATATGTAAAAATTCTGTGCACAAAAATTTGTATTGAAACATTTCATAACATTTCACATAAATTAAAACTAATGAACTCTAACATAGATTCATTATGCACATCAAACAATTCCATATTACCTAAACGAGTATAAGGAGTGGAAAACTCAGTTGACATGTAACCTCCTAGACTTCAGAAAATTTTCTGGGAGGCTATCTCATTTAATCCTCTCCCTCTATCTGCTCTAAACCTTAAAATCCATTTCATTTCCCTCCCTTCAGTACAATTTCTAATATCTCCTTCCCTGGCAAGGGGTATTATGATATATATTACCATAAATTTAAAATTATGGTCTTCCCCTTCTGCCATTACATGTTTGGCAAGAGCATTTGTGGAGGATCTAATCCTGATGCCATACAGATGTTCCCTTATCCTATTTTTAAGCATCCTGTCGGTCTTACCAACATAGAAAGACTGGCAGGTATCACATACCGCAAGATATACTACATGTGAGGTGGCATAATCTGCCAAGATAGTAAAGCTATAAGTCTGCCCTGTATCCGGGTGCACAACTTTACCACTTGGATCTAGGTATCCACAGTAACTACATTCTCCACAAGGTTGTCTCTGCTGCTTGGCTGCTTGGCTTTATTTGGATTATTTATCAGACTTTTTACTTGCAGTGAGACATTTACCCTGAGGAGTGTTTTTGCTTTACTAAAAAAAAAGAATTCAAACCCAACCTATCTTATCCATCAAATACACCCACTGTAAAAAATATTTTTCCCCTGATACTTTCAACCTACTGCTACAGCAGTGTGGTTGGTCACCCCCTAAGAACCCTTAACCTGGACCTTGCAAATGAATACTTTAATAACAAATTCCTTGAACTCCTAAATAGTCTGGCCCCCATAAGAAAAGTAAGTATCAAATTCCAACATCTACCTTGGCTCTCCCATGCCACTAAGTTGCTCATCAAACAAAGAGATAAAGCTAAAGCCTTACAACAATCCACCAAAAGCATAAATGAAAAGACCACATACCAGCAACTAAGGAACCAAACAGAAAATCTATAAAAAATGACAAAAAAAAAAATACTTCCATCTCTCTCAAGTATGGGACCTTCACAACCCTTGCAAATTCTGGCAAACTATTAACTACCTCCTCAACCCAGGTAAAACCTCCAACCCCTCCCCCACCACACCCAATACCTCCAATTCCATAGAATCCCAATTCAAATCCCACTTTATTAACTCTATCACTTCCATCTTAGATAACCACCAAATCTTACCTCTCTCAGTACTCCCTCTACCTCTGACACCTCTACCTCTTTCTCCTTCAAACCTGTCCAAACCTCCTATTTAAAAAAGCTCCTCAGCAAACTTAAGCCAAGCAGCCTAGCTGCAGACAAACTCCCCAACGAAGTCTTAAATATTGCTGCCCCATCTATTGCCTATCCTATATCTCTTCTTATCGATTATTATATCTTGGAGCAATACATACCTCACCTCTGGAAAATAGCACATATCATCCCCCTCCACAAGGGCAGCCCCTCCAGGGAAATCACAAACTACCATCCCATTGCCATCCTCCCACCCTTGGCTAAAATCCTAGAAAAATGTATTAACCAACAACTCCAAAATCACCTCATCAACAACAACCTACTATCCCACTCCCAGCATGGATTCAGGCCTAAGAACAGTACTAATACAGCCTTAATATCATTTACCAACAACATTCATCATCTCATGAACAATAGCCTCCTAGTCTCAGCCAACTTCCTTGACATGTCAAAGGCATTTGACACTGTCTCCCACCAGCTTCTCTTAAACATACTTGCTACACACCATCCCATTTCATCCACTCTTACATGGTTTAATAGCTACCTATCTGACCATAAACAGGCTACTAAATGGGAGAAAAATCTCTCTCTCTGTTACCAGTGTTCTCAGGTGTACCCCAAGGATCCATACTCAGCCCCCTTCTTTTTATCCTATCAATAATATAAACTCAGCAACCAAACCCGCAACGACCGTACAATACGCAGATGATACATCTCTTATCTGCTCTGCCCCAACCCTCCAAGAACTTCAAGATAAGACACAAAAAACATTTAAGGAAATAGAAACCTACCTATCCAACCTCAATCTCATTCTAAACCCCAAAAAGACCAAACTGATGTTTTTCACAAACAAACCAACAAGTAACCACTCTCCACATCACAATTCATTCCACCAATGGAACCACAATTTAACCCACAAACCACACCAAACTCTTAGGTTTTACTATAGATGACAAGCTCAAATTTGATCTTCACTTCCCTGTCAATTAAAAAAGTCCATATCAAACTTGGATCTTTCTACCATTCCAAACCTTTCCTGACAAACCAAGCCAAACTAGCCACTGCTAGATCCCACCTTCTGCCCACCTTACTCTACTGCTCACACATATTTACAAACCTCTGCAAAACCGACCTTAACAACCTATCATCCTGCTATAATAAAACTGCAAAATTTGGCAGCAATCATCCCCATAAATCTCATCACTGCTCTGTTCTCCAACAACTGAACTGGCTCAAGCTTCCCAGCCTGTTAACACTGAATCATCTCACCTTTGCATACAAAATCATTCACAACCCCAACCTATGCCCCTCACTGTCCTCCCTAGTTAAACCACAAGTCAATACTAGGCACCTTAGATCTTCTGACAGAATGATGCTAACAACAACGCAGTGTGACTGTCTCTACTCTATGAAAATAGCTAAGGCCTGGAATGCTCTCCCCCAACACATCCAAAACACTCCCAACTACTCTGACTTTAAAACCAAACCAGAGAACATCTCAAATCTAGGTGGTTGTTCTCCAGCTGTTCTCCTGGATAATAAGTCCCTCCCAATCTTTTTCTCATCCCCCTCCTAAAGCAACTTTATCTTTCTTGCTCCAGCAAATTTTAGATTGTTAGCTTTGCAGTATTCACTGATATTTTAAGTGCTCTACAACCTATGATACTAAAGCCCCTTCTCTCAAGCAATTTCACTCATTTGATATTTCAGTATCAACAATGCTAGCGCCATCTTAAGTTTTATCTCTGCTCAACTTGAATATACATGTATTAGTTTTGTATTAAGTGTATTATTATTATTGGTGTTTAATTTTATGATTTTATGATTTTTATGTTTATCTGTACAATAACTGAGTGTGTGGACCTTTTCTCCACGGGTCTCCACTGAAAACAGGCTCCATGGCCCAGTCGGACACTATCCGGTTAATAAATGTAAAATAAAATAAATAAAATAAATAAATAAAATGCCACAATCCTAAACAAAAATGTTTCACATAATCATCAGTAAAACAACACCTGGGATCCTCAGATTAAAAAGTTATGTGACACAACCTCAGTAATGATATGCACATGCAGGGTTCAGCCAAGTTAAGTTGTGCTGAAGTAATATTTGTGCAATCATGAATACACTGAGAATGGTAAAGAAAGAATTTTGTTAATACATCCATTCTTTCATTTACCCCTACCACATTTTTGTAATCATAATACTGTTAGTGATACTCAGGAATCTCCCTGTAAAGTCACAGGTTCAGTAAGAAATCACCTTGCCACTTCAGTACATCAATTTCTGTATTATTACAGTGTATGCACATTTACTAAAACACACAAAAGTAAACAATTGTTTCAGTCATCATTAATAATTTCCACTGCTGCTGCTGCAATGAATTCCTATTTGACAATGACACCTTACAATATTGTAATAAGCCCATCATATGAATAAAATAAACATGTCATGAAATGAACTCAATAATCTTACCTCATTTTCAACAATTTATAATATTTCTAATAGTTTTTCTTAATTCAAATGTACATGGTATCCTAATTAATTTGCTGCCTAACTCGAGGAATCCCAAACTAATATGCTGCAATCACACATAAGGACCTTTTATGCATTTTGTGTGCAGATAAGGCCATTTTATGTTTATCTCTATGAATCACAGTGATACACAATGTACATGGCAACTTTTGCACATAATTGCTATCCCTGCTAAACTTCACATAAAGTGTATCCTCAGGATAAGATTTAGACTAGGAATAGGCTTTTACCTTAAATAAGAGTATTTATCAACACACCTGCACAATTATGTAGTCTGTGCGAATAACATCTGCTGACTACATTTGCATTCTAATCAAAGATTAACACTAAGCATAGCCAGAGCCCAGAATTATGAATAGTTCCTTTAGTTTTATGTCTATTTTAAAAATAAGGAGATTATATTTCTGCCTGAGGGTGAAGACAATGTTATTACATACTTTAGCTGTGCTTACTGATTTTAAGGTGTCCCCATATCAACTGCTTAATTTTTGTGATTGTTTTGGAAGTTGGTCCTTTAATCAAAGGTTTGTATCATTTTATTGTACTGCTGATACCTGGGTGTTTGAGGGATGGTGTGGTATTTTATGTGCCATTATAAACTGTGTACATTATATAATATCAACTGTGATAGTAGGAACCATTGCAGGTTCTGCAAGGGAATACAATGATGGTTTTGGTTTAGAAGATTGGCTGCAGACTTATTCGCTTAACAATCATTAATTAATTTAGCACTGTTCAAGTTTTTTTATTGGTGTAATATGAAGATTAGAGAAAACTGTAGAGGAATACAGAAGGCAAGAAAGCAAGACAGATCCATAACAAACAAATGTGATAACAAACAGCAAAGAACTTTAGTAAAATGAATAAAGGTAAGTGCTTTTGTAGAGATAACTGTACTTCATCAGACTATGAATTAAAAATTTTAAACAATCAAGTTACATTAAAGCAAAGTGCATCGAGACCAATGATAACAGAATCTAAAATCACACAACATATTAAACAATTATGTTCTTGGTCTCCTACATTTTAATTTAGGTCTTAAAGAGACCTCATCATTCAAGCCCTTTGTCACCTTGTACGTTTAGTATCCAAAACAATTCATTATCTTCTGTAACATTGTTGATATTACAAAGATGACTGTTCACTTCTATTAATTCTATAACTTTAAATCTAAACATATGTTCTTCTGATGTCTCTATAACATGTTTAGCTAAAGAATTAATAAAGCTATGTTGTTTAATATGTCTTGTGTGTTCCCTAATCCTCTCCATTAACATCTGATTAGTCTTATCTATATAAAATTTGTTACACATTAAACATTGAGCTAGATACACTAAAGCCTTAGATCTACAAGTGGCATTCACCTTAAACTTATACGATTTCTTTGTAATAGGATGCATAAAAACATTGTTACTATCTATTAAATGGCAGAAATTACAACTTCCACAGGGCATGGTACATGCAAAAGTCGCTTCTTCTGCTCTCTGATCTTTCTTATTCTTATCATAACATAACAGTCTCTTTAACAATCATTTATTCTTAAAATGAAAGGATGGGGCCAAACCTATTACACTATTAACTTGTTGATCTGACTGTAAAATACACCATAATTATGTCACACATTTCTCTAATATTGCTTGAATAAGTTAAGCAAAATTTATATGCCTCTATAATAAAGCCATCCATATTATGTTGTATATAACTATTATTAAGTCCTGAAAAACATGGAGCAGCACTACCCTCTCTTAATTCACTCATATTATTATGATATTGGTCTGTTTCTTTCATACTATAACCTCTTTTCTTCATGGTATCAATATCTGTAATAAAAGTTTGTTCATTATTGTTAAGGCATGAGAGCCTCATTGCTTGACCTTTAATAATGTTTAAACACACACACACACACACACATATAATATATATATATATATATATATATATATATATATATATATATATATATATATGTGGATGTAGGATGTTTGCTCAGGTGAACAAATGACCGAAACCCAAACAGCCGGGTATACTTACGTGAAAGTGCTTTTCACCGAAGAAGCACTTTTGCGTAAGTATGCCTGATGCTGAGGCTGTACTATGGTGTGGGTAAGGGAAATTTTAAATATTAAAGTAGGGGTGTGTGGGGGGCACAGCCTCCCACATGGGGGTGCAAGGGGTGAAGCCCCCCTGCTAAAATGTAAATGTAGTGTTTTATTTTTTTTTGTTACAAGTTTTAACGAAAGCACTTTTTTGATAAAAGCGCTTTTGTTAAAGTGTGTTATATGTGGAAGATGTAAACTATTGTGATATAGGATATGGTTTCTATGACATTTCTTCCTAAATCTGGAGGTAGTAATTTTATTTAAGTTATCTTTCCAATGATGTATATCTAGGAAATCTAAATCATTTTTAGAAACATTCAATGAAAACTTTAAAAATGTCATAATTGTATGTATATATTCTAGAAATTCTTTCGATTGGTCATATCTTCCTGTCCAAAGAATAAACACATCATCTACAAATCTATGGTAAAACTTAATACAAAAAGTAAACTTGTTATTAAATAATACATATGTACTTCCCACTGCACTAGTACAGCATTCACCGGATGGCTTTATTATAGAGGCGCCTAAATGTTGCTTAACTTATTAGAGCAGTATGTGACATAATTAAGAAAAATTGGTATATTTTACAGTCAGAGGAACAAGTTATTGGTGTAATATTTCATGTTTAATGAACAATGTTTTATGCGTCACAAATTTTACATAGGTAGGACTAATCGGATGTTAATGGAGAGGATTAGGGAATACACAAGAGATATTAAACAACATAGTCCTATTAATTTTTTAGCTAAACATATTATAGTGACAACAGAAGAACATATGTTTAGATTTAAAGTTATAGAATTAATAGAATAGATCAGATGTTTGGGTAATATCAACAATGCCACAGAAGATAAAGAACTGCTTTGGATACTAAACTTACAAGCTGGCAAAAAGGGGGCTTGCATGATAAGGTTTCTTTAAGACCTAGATTGAAATGTAGGAGACCCAGAACTTAATTGTTTAATATGTCATGTGATTTTAATTTCTGTTATCATTGGTCTTTATGCACTTTGCTTTAATATAAATTAATTGTTTAATTTATTTGATTTGTGTTATGATGAAGTGGAGTTATCTCTACGAAAGCACTTGCCTTTATTCGTTTATTAAAAGTTATTTGCCATTTGTAAACACATTTGTTTTTTACAAATTTTTTTTATGTGTTGTCAGTGTCCGTTTGATGTTCAGTTTTATATAAAGTAAGTCTGATATTGTGGTTACCTTCCTGCTGTGGTCAGTCAGAAATGGCCTGGCTTTACAAAGTAGCACAATTCTGTGGTGGGTTGTTTTGGACATTAACACTATTCTGCTGGTCAAATTTAATTTTTTTCATTTATGATGATACCCAGTAACTTGGTATGGATGACTTTTTCTTGTTTGGTGTTGTTAGGTGAAATGATATTTAATCAGTGTAGGGTATATGTCAATATCTTGACAGGTGTAAATGATGACAGGAAAAATATTGAACCCTAAACACTGACATCAGGAATGCCAATGAATATGGATAAATGGAAAGCTGACAGTGTGTGATCATGGTACAGTGGGGACCAGGAAATTGGCCATTTCCCCATTGTAGAGGAATCACAGGGTAGGTAGATATAATTATCAGGGGGTGATGGAGGTGCAGCTCCCAAATAAAGCTTTTCACATGAATCACATGAATCTGCATTGCTAGTTGGTGAGTGGTTATTGGAGGTAAATATTACTAAATTAGTTCTAGTGGACTTAAGATTAGTTGTGATTGTTCCAGTTAGGTCTCAATAGAGAAAAAGGAGGTGTGGGTGATAGTTTGGAGTTGGGATAGTATTGTAGCTGAATAGACAAGAGCTGAGTCACCAGAATATTGCATGAATGCTGCATACCTGGCCTCATATTTATACATATATTAAATCAGAGGGATCTAATTTTGTTCAGTCTTGCTTGTACTGGCTGGTGAATACAATAGGAGTCCTGTCATGTGACAGACTGTGAATGGCTGTTGCCATAACTAGGAAACAGTTTTATGGCAATGCTGCTTAGTCCTAGTTGGGAGAACTTGTTGAGGAGAACAGAGTGAAATATTATTTATTTATTCATTTATGTGCATTCATTTATCAGGATGGTCCACTGAGCTGTAAAGAGCCCATTTTCACTGAGAAGAAAAGCTCCATAAAACATTTGACAGTGTTTACAATGTGGAGAACTACAAAAATATAACATTATACAGACAAATTAAGCTTTACATGAAAAAATAAATGCAAAGGAAAAACATTAAAAATGTCTTCTTAGGATTACAAAAGTTTAAGGAAAATTAGGTATAATATGCAAGAATTTATATTATACGTGTAGTTGAGTTATCTGAAGAGACATAATCGATAAAGAAGTTTGGGATATGAGTATACTCATGAAGAAGATGTCAGTCAGGTTATGAAGGGATGAGATTTAGTACAGGTACAAATACAGTTAGTGGAGAGGTATTCATGCAAGGAGGTTTTGAAAGAAGTATTAGTCTGACTGGTATGAACTGCTAATGGAAGGCCATTCCAAGTTCTGACTACAACACAAGAGTAAAGTAAATTACCTCCAGGTAGGCTGGGCTTGCGGACTTGCAAAAGGTGCTGTTTTTCAGATCTAATGGGTCTATTGGGAAGATAGTGAATAAATAAGGAGCTTAGAGCAGGGCAATCTGAGTGGTTGAGGATTATTTTGTGAGCTGTAGTTAATTGCAGATAGGTAAGACAGTGTGGGAGTTCAAGCCAATTTAGTGAGTGTAGGGCTGTACAGTGATGGGTGGAGTATCTAGAATTTGTTGCGAACTTGGCACTCTTGTTATAACATATTTTGAGTTTAGTTTTTAGGGAGGATAGCACATTAGTAAACAAGGGAGCACTGTGGCTGAGAGAGGGAAGCAGATAAATGGAGGCAGGTACTCATTTAGTGGGAGGACAAAGGAAATGTTTATGCCTGTACAGAATACCTATTTTATGATGCGTTTTGTTGATGTTATGCAAGTCAAATTTTAGGCTTTCATCAATTATTACTCCCAGTAGTTTAGTGTAACTAACTACTTCAGGTTTTATGTTACTCTGGGTTAGTATTGTGAACTGGGCTCTGTTTATGGGAGTATTTGTCTTGTGGGTGAATAACATAAGTTTGGTTTTGTTGGGAGAATTTTGCCATTTAACTGACTGCTGTCTATCAGATATCATATAAGTAGCTAGAAAACCAGTGAAGAAAGGGATCAGCTAGACCAGTGTTTGAGAGCTGAGTTAGACAAAGCGAGTTTGATATTGTATCAAAGGCTTTTGATAAGTCAAGAAATAGGATGGATACAATTTTTCATGAGTCTCTAGCCTTATTGACTGTCTCCATGAAAGATATTAAGGCAGCTGTAGTGCTGACCTGGTCTGAAACCATGCTCAGTTGGAGATAGGATGTGCTTTTATGGAAGAAATGCATAAGTTGCATGTGTACACATTTTTCAAATACCTTAGAGATTGCAGATGAAATTGCTATGGGTCGGTAGTTTGAGATATCTGCCAAGTTGCCCCCCTTGTGAACTGGTAGAAAAAAATGTTTTTTTCCAAAGTTTTGGGACATACAATTCTTGGATGGACCTGTTAATTAGTATACTAACTTGAATCCACTTAAGTCTTTCTTCCCACCCTGACCTTGTCATATTTTACTTACAGTTATCCTCCTGAAATAAAAATCTGAGGCAAAAAAAATAAAAAATAAAACATAATTGAGTTTCCTAATCCTCTCATGTATATGTTAAAAAGCCCATAATAAGTGATGCAAATCACAAATTATCTTTTTTACTCCACCCCGCTACAATGCTAATATGCTAAAGAAAACATTTCTTAGCAGTTTATCTTACATCAACTAATACTTAGTCAACAACACTTCCTGATGTATATGAGGACAAAACTCAGACAAAGTTTAAAAAAATGTTGCTTAACATAGTATAAGTCTCTGGTCAGCATTTCGTAGGCTAAAATCCATGCATAAAAGTTTTACAATCTTCTTAACTCATTCCTTCATGTAACATGAAAAAGTGTATTAAACATTTGGTCTCTACCTTTGAAGTACTTCATATCTCTTGTTCCTTACAGAACACCCTACACATTTTCTCCTCTTGTTGCCATCTCTAATCTTCACATTTTCAGCTCCACAATTCTATATATCCCTCCACTGCATCATACTTGCAGGCATAAACTGAAATATGAATCGAAAGAAAAGAAATAAGAATATATATCAGTAATTGTTTTATCATCTATCTATGCAATACCCCTCCTGAACTTGCATTTCATTTGCTGCAGTGGCAATTTCTAAAATCATCCTTCTACCAGTGGCATTTCCATCTTGATCCCTTTAGTTATTAGGCTAAACTGTCCTGGTTTTGCATCTCTTCCTCTTATACTCTATCTGTCCTAAAACTTTTCTAGACCTCATCTCATGCTAAGCTATTCTTAATTTGTGGTGAAATTGTCAGTTTCTTCACTTTGATACTGCTTTCCCGAAGATGCCTTGGGTTGAATAGTCCTTTAAAGTTGAGTTTTCCTGCTCCTCATATGTGTCTAGATTATCCTGTCTCTCCATTTAACTCCACTCCTGCTACCTTGTATGATCTAATGAGTGTGCATGGGGGGTGGTTCGACTCTCTGACTCCCTGACAGGTTCGCGGTTTTATAATAAGGAATTGTTTGCTGTGCACAGGTTTGCTTTTGCAGTTGTTCTTGTACTGTTTGCATGTCTCCATACACCTCCTCGATTTGTTTTACATGTCATCCATACTATGTTTTACCAGTTTCCCAGGTCTCATAAATGGTTGTTGCCAGTTAGAACCTTTTTATATAATGCAGTAATTTTCTTCTATGAAGTGATGTGTATACATTATTTTGGTCCTCTCCAACATGGTTTGGCTGGACCATAGTCAGGACTTTATTCCTCTACACCATCGGAACAGCTGATACACATTGCCCTCAGTACTATTTAGGTTCAGTAATCTTGCTATGTACCTGCCCATCTTACACTCCATACTGTTGGGAGTGTTTTGGCCCAATGGTTGAGGTCTTCACCTCATAAACACAAAGTACAGGGTTTGGTTCTGACCTTGGCATTTTGTCTAGGCTTAAAATGGTGGTTGAGGGCAGTTAGCCTAGTATTACCTATGAACCATGGAGAAATACTGCAGCACTTTTACTGTCTGTTTTACAATAGTTTACCTCCTCCTTCAGGTCATCTGCTTTGATATCTATTTCTTTTTTTTTTCAAAGTTTTCATTTGGTTTTATAAACCAACAATAATACAACAATTAAATCAAGGTAAACAAAAAAATATATATACAAAGTCCATAAAAAGAATAAAAGATGCACAATACCATTAATACTTTTCTAATAAATCATACAGTTTCTGCCAGGCACTATATCAGTGTGTTACATTACTGGTTTTCATTTTTATGGTAGTTAAGTCACTGTTGCAGACAGAATTTGCTAAGCAAATATATTCACTAGTAAAAGAGAGGTTAGTGTTGCATTTCCACTTTTTAGTTATGGCTTTTCTAGCTATTGCTAGGATGGACCAAAGAAGAGGTATTTAAGATACTGGAATAATGCCTGGGATTGGGGCATTAAATAAGATCAGAGAATCTGTAATGTAACAATTATCTGACCACAGTGCTTGACAAAAACTTCTAAACTCCGTCCAAAAGGAGAAAACTATATTACATTTTAAGATCATATGAAGTTAGTCTGCATCTAGGGCATCATTGCATCTAAGGCATTTTATGTTATCTGTTTTATATATGACAGAATTTTATGGAATGTTAGGAAGATTCTGTAAGAATTTCCAAGTGTAGATTCTCCTGTATAAAGGAGACATATATTTCATGCTAAACTTAAGGGTAATTTCTTATTTTTCTTTGAAAACTCTTCTTTATTGTTGTTGAATAACTCCAGAAGGTCAAGTCAGGGAAGACAAAAATCACCCTAATCATTTTGTAAATAATTGATAGCTCTGAGGTATCTTTAGTGGAATTACTTTTAATATTCAAAAAGACATCTGGAATTTTAATAATATTTTTCCTTTATTAACCTAGTGCTATTTTAATTTTATCATGAATAACTTCCTTACATGTACGTACATCTAGTCAACTATTATTGTCCAGACTGAATCTGGCTATCAGATCGTCAGCTGAGTATATTTTGTTTCCATTTAGAAATTGATGTCAGTATATCAAATTACTATTCTTTATAGCAATAATTTTATTTGTATTAAAATAAATTAAGCATCCATTAGTAAAGCATATCAGAAAAAAAGTATTTTTAGTAAACCTTTAAGTAAATAGTTAAAATTCATGAATCTGTGGCATATTACAAGAGGGTGAAGAGTATATTTATGTTTGTCCTTCAATATATAATCTTTTAAAACCCATGAAAAATGTTTCTGTCAAAGTTTTAAAAAGCTTTAGGTATATCTTTATTATTGACTACTATCATGTTTTCATGAATTGATTTCCAACAGAAAGTATAGAAGGAATCTTGCCACAAGAGTATCACACTAATAGTAACAGATTTAGTGTACAAGTCAATGTTAGGGAAACCTATGCCACCTTCCTCCCAGCTTTATGTATGCCATTGCATGGAGATTTTTGCTTTTTTGGGATGCCACAGGAACTTTAGCAAAATAGAATTTATTTTTTAAGACTTTTTTAGAGAGAGGAAGAATTAATGATTGACTAAAAAATAAAATTTTTGGAAGCATGATCATTTTAATTAAGACTGGTTTATCATCAAAAGTAAAGAATAGTTTATTCCATTTATCTATTAATTTGGTTATTATGTCAATTAAATGCTGTTAGTTAAATGAGATTGATTTTTATATTGTTGGATTCAATGGCAATTCCTAAATATTTCAACTGTGAATTGTTCCACTTAATCATCTTATAGGAATTCACTTTGGAGATATTTCTTTATTTATTAGGAAAGTTTTAGTTTTGTTATGATTAAGTTACAACCACAAGATCTTTTCAAGGAAATCCATAGAGCTAATCATGTAAATTAATGAGCATTCAATATTGCCACATGAAATCAGAATGTCATCAGCAAATAATTGAATTTTAGGTAATACCTTTTTATTTATTTTAAAACCTTTTATATTAATATTAGATTGCATATAGTTTGGAAAAGGCTCTATAAACACAGCAATAAGCAGAGGAGAACAAGGGCATCCCTGTTCAGTGCTTTTTAGGATATTGACGGGACTACATATAAATGCACCTATTTTTACAAAAGATGTAGAATTGATAAAAAAGTATTTTTTTTAATTAGTTCTATGAAATCAGATGAGAAGTTGAATGCATTTAATACTCAAACCAGAAATGACTGATTCACTGAGGCTTTATCCAAATCCAAACTTATTAGAGATAATTCATGCTTATTTTGTTTGCCATATCAATCAAGCAAAATAGCCTTATTATATTATCCTGAATTTTCCTGTTGAGAATAAACCTGGAAAGGTCTTCATTTATTAAACTACTAAGTATTTGATTTAGTCTTTCTGCTAATATAGACATTACGTTTTTATAATATTCATTTAAAAGAGATATAGGTCTGTAACATGAATATAAAGTTGGGTCTTTATTTGTTTTTAGAATGGAAGTGATGAGGAAGCATTTCTATGAAGGGGAATGTTAGAAGTGCTCTTGACTTCTTCAAAAGTGCTTAATAAAATTTTGAGAATGTTATCAGGTAAATGTTTATATAGCTCAGGGATAATTCTATCTCAGCCTGGTTGCTTTATTAGGCTTAAGGTTTTTAATTTGTTCTTTTAATTCTCTACAAGAGAAGGACTTATCTAACGTATTGTCAGAAAAATATGTATTAATGTGTGTATTAGTAATATGCTTAGTGCATTTAGAGCTTGAAAAGGGTTAACACATTTATTCTATTTCATACTGCATAAATCTGTACAAACTGCAGATGCTTTTCTGACCTTGTATTGTTAGCTAAAATCTTGCTTGTGCCTTGAAAATTTACTGAGAAGTAGATGATTCCTGCTTATGTTAGGAAAATAATGAATAGAACAATACTACTTTAATTAATTTAATTTAACCCTGACTTGTGCTCAGGACTAACTGTAACCTGTGGAACTTGTTTAACTTGCTTACTTATGTAATCTCTGTAAATAGTCTGTTTGTAATATGTAATGCTGGTATTATGTAATGCTGTATCTGCTTACCCTTGGAGCTTTTCTCCCCGGGCCTCCGCTGAAAATGGACATGCATCCAGTTGGACTATCCCGGTCAACAAATGTAAAATAAAAAAATAAAAAATACTTGTATGAAGCTTAGACAAGAAGTTCTGTTTGTGCTGTGAGAAAATACACAGCTGTAGAAGCTATAGATAATTAGGACAAAGTCTGTTTGAAAATATGAACTGCAATCAGCATTTGCTTGTATCTGAATTAGAAGAGTACCTTGAAATGTAACACTGTACAATGGAAGCTTGTAAACAAATTAGTGCCCACCAAGGCCAGGTTGTTTTTCTCAAAAGTTTCTCATAAATCTAGCCATGTCAGCAGAAAATCTGAGTAACATCTGCTGTAGAACAATACTGAAAGTTGTGTTTGATTACATCAACCATAGAAGGCCATGTCTTGTAAAATAGTATAAGAATAAGCATACTTCCTGTTAGTAGTTAGACAAATCCTTGTATTTGCATGTTTTTGTCTCTTTGCAGCAAGTAAATAAATATGCCTTGACTGAACCTTACGTGTATTGGTCTTTGAAGTTTTTTCCTTTGACAGATTGGTCCTTTGGACCGGAAGCCCTCACTTCACCTCAGATCAGACAGGCCAGGTGGCTTGAAACCATATGGAGAAGAAACCACATTGATTCTTCTTAGTTGAAAAGCCCTCCGACTGAATTGTCATACAAAAGAGGCCAGCCACTTTCTGATCTGCGACTGAAGGACGGGTTTACTCAAACCAGGTGATCAATCACGAAGGCTCAGGTAAGGTGACTCTACCTTTTTTTTCTGTTTTAGATCAGGGACTAGATTTGTATTTATTTTGTTAAGACTTTGTTTATACAAGTCAGGGACAAAAAGATTACTGTCTTGTCATAGATCAGGGAAACAGAGCAGGTAGGCAGTCATTCTGAAGAGACTATAACAAAATCCGTGGTACCACATTAAAAATAAGGAGTTGCGTAACGATTAAAAGGGTAGAACAAAATGGGTAATAATTGTAACAAAAAGATCATAAAGTCCACCGTTAATCGAAGATGCGAAATACATGCAGTCACAGCATGCTGATAATATTAAATATTACTCAAAATGGGTTAATAAGTATGAATTTGATGGTAAACTAGAAAAATCCTCGCTTGTCAAACTTGTCAAACAGCTTAAAACCGATTCTAAAGGTCAGGTAAAAAAGCAACGTCAATTAGAAATTTCTCAGGCACACAGGCGGATTGAGGAAGTAAACCGAAGGGAACAAAAGAGTAATAATTCAAAAGCAATGTTTTTAGATAAGGAGGACAATAACTTAGTAATAGCATCAGCACCTCCGCCTCCCTTACCAGAACATGAGGCAAGTGAAAAAGTTGGTCCACCCCTGCGATATCCTCCTGTCACTGTAAGTAGAGACACTACAAAAACAAAACCGTTTATTAGAGATCCCGTCGAGACCAGGTCTCGAACACGGGCAGGAAACTCAAAAGGGGACATTGAGTTATATCAAATGGGTAGAAATTCAAGATTTATGAGTGAAGAAGAAATATGCCCCCTTATAGAAGTACCTAATCCTCAGGCAGGGCAAGAAAGTCAGGACCCAACTATTCTAGTGTATAGACCCTGGACTCCAGAAGACATCCGGAAAGCCACTGAGGGAATTCCCCATCTAAAAGTTAATTTTAGAAAGTTCTTAGAAGATTTGCAAGGAATGAGGCTAAGTTATAATTTAAACAGAGAAGAGGTAGAAAAAGTAGTCAGACAAATTGTGGGACCAGATTGGCACATGATTAGTGGTGACTGGAATCCCCGTGACACTGCACTCAGGCCCCTCCCACATAGCAGCGCAGAATTAGACAACAGAGTACAAGGTCTTACAGACCGCATCTCTGAGAAATGGAAGCCTAGGGCAGACTGGGCTTGCATTAATCAATGCATCCAACAGGAAGGTGAAACTATTGACAGATATTATGCCAGACTATTAGAATGTTTTAATAACCATTGTGGAATGCAGGTTCCTGAAGATCAGACACACAATTCCCAATATGAGCAGCAGTTAAAGAATGCATTTTTGAAAGGCAGTATTGCACCCATAAGCAGCTTTATTACAAAGCACATGGTAGATCATCGTACAAGCAGGTTACAGTCATTACTTGAATATGCTAGGCATGCCGAAATGCATTTTAATAGCAAAAAGAAAAAGAAAGCCCAAGTATTTTCTGTAGAAGATGGAGCAGAAGTTTCTGTAGTACAGTCCAGGAAAAAGGGCAAGAGAAATGCCCAGGGAAACAAACAATCTGATCAGCGGTCAGAGGACCTTGAAGGGCGAAAGAAAAGGGGTGAATGTTTTAAATGCGGTAAAAAGGGACACTTGGCAAGGGATTGCAAGAAAAACAAGAAAGCAACCACAGAAGATAAGGAGGGTGAGGACTGACTATGTGATAGCCAGGAATCACTAGAAGGGGATAGCAGAGAAGGGACAAATGAGAATGTGATAGACAGAGTAGAGAATGTGACAGAAGAAATAGAGGAAGTGCATGAAGTCACGGATAGTGAAGAAAATGAAATATTAGATTTGTCTTTATTGAGCTTAGAGCTCTATTTAGCAGACACAAAACCAGAAGTTACACTCCTGGTAGAAGGGAGGGAAGTCAGATTCTTGTGTGACTCAGGGGCATCAAGGAACCTGATACATCCCTCCAAACTGCCAGAGAACTCGGAGTCACCTGATTACATATTAGTGAAAGCAGCTAATGCGCAGCTGTATCGGGACCCCTCCCTGTTTCAGGATTGACCCAGAAAAGCAAAATTGTTGTTTCTGCAAAATGCCCAGTAAACCTCTTGGGCAGAGACCTTATGCAGCTATTTGGTATAGCAGTAGTTCCGACTATGCAGGGTATGGAAGCACAGCGACAAATTGATACCTTTGCAGTGCAAATGGAGGGTAAAATGTTTTATTGGTAGAGTCAGGACTTGGTTACGACTGGTCCAGGGGCAGTGACCAAAGAGTTGATGAATGTAGCCATCAGCAAATTCCCCTCCCTTGACACTGATAAACAGCATTTGTTGCACTGTACTCTGTATTATTGTAACACACCAGGACCTGATAAGGAATATGAGCAAGAATTGTTTAGAAATCGTGCAAACAGACTGATATTACGTAATCTGTACTGGGATACAGAAGGGAACAGTGTAGCCAGCTGTTCATTGCCCCAGGAGTTCTTTGCACTCTATAAATCTAATTGATTACCACACGTTAGCTTAACTAAGGACAAGAATGTAAAATGGGTAGACTTAGGAGAAAAAGTCACGAGATGGGAAAAACAGACAGAGTTAGAACTGTCAGAACAGGGAATACAAATGCAGAAGTTGAATTGGATAACTCAGACCCACCCAGCTGTACACTTGCAGTCTAGCAAGGACAGCTGATTAGCACTCCTATTGAAGGAGGAAGAGAATGCCTTACAGAATATACCAGAAACTCTCTGGTCAACAGGAAAATCAGATGTAGGACTTATTCGTACAGTGGGACCAGTTACTATTACACCAAAGTCAGCATTTAGACCACAAAAAAGACAGTATCCCTTAAGAAAAGATGCAGAAGTAGGAATCAAACCTATTAGAGCAGCTTTGCTTAAGGAAGGGGTGCTGGTGGAATCTCCTGATTCACCATGTAACACACCCTTATTTCCTGTTAAGAAAGTGAATGGAGAGTGGCGTATGGTCCAAGATTTACAAGCTGTAAATGATGCAGTAATACCAAGGGCACCTATGGTGCCAGACTCACACACCCTGTTGAATGATTTAAAACCTCAACAGAAATATTTTTCTGTGGTAGATATCAGCAATGCGTTCTTCTTGATACCGATACACCCTGACAGCCAGTATTGGTTTGCATTCACATTTCAGGGGAAAAGGTATACATATACGTGACTACCACAGGGGTATTGTGAAAGTCCAACAATATTCTCACAAGAAATGGCAAGCAACTTGACAGGATTTACCCCACCAAGAGGTAGCCAGATTTTACTTTATGTTGATGATATCCTGCTGGCGGCCCCCACCCAGCAAGATTGTAAAGAAGATACCATAGTGCTATTACAATTTTTAGCCACTGAAGGACATAAAGTAAACAAAAATAAACTGCAGCTTTGGAAAAAACAAGTTAAATACCTAGGATATGTAATATCCAAGGAGGGTAGGACATTAGATGAGGACAGAAAAGTAGTGATTTTGCAAGGACCAAAACCCACTACCAAGAAGAAAATGATGCCCTTCCTGGGTAAGATTAATTTTTGTCGGAGTTGGATTCCAAACTATGCCTTGGAATGTGCACCGTTGACTAACCTGATTTATAAAAAGCCTATGGCAGCACAGGATTTGTTACAATGGACACCAGAAGCAGAATCTGCTTTCTGCAAACTGAAACAGTTAATAGCGTCCTCATTAGTTTTGGGATTACCAAACTATCATAAACATTTTTTCCAAACTGTAGATTGTAAGCAAGATTATATGACATCAGTGTTAACACAGCAGCATGGGGACCAGCAATGCCCTATTGCTTATTATTCATCACAACTGGACCCAGTGGCATGGTCTTTACCCGACTGTGTACAAGCAGTAGTTGCAGCTGCAATGGCAGTACAGGCTTCGGCCTCGGTAGTTTTGTTCCACCCTCTCATATTGAGAGTGCCTCATGCAGTCGCGATTATTTTACTGCAAGAGAAGGTAGCATATCTTTCCTCTGCTAGGCATCTTTCCTGTATGACTATATTGTTGAGCCAACCTCATATGACAATTGAACGATGTACGACTTTGAACCCTTCTACCTTGCTCCCAACCCCTGCAGATGGTACACCACACAGCTGCCTGCAGGTAATTGAGCAAAAGTCACTGCCTAAAAAAGAACTTACGGACGTTCCCTTGGATGATGCCGAGGTGACATACCACATGGATGGCTCATGCAAAAGGGGTCCTGCAGGACAGAACCTAGTAGGATATGCAGTAGTTTCTGATACTGACATTATAGAAGCAAAATCTTTACCACACAATTTATCTGCACAGGCAGCAGAATTGATTGCCTTGACATGGGCATGTACCTTAGCAAAGGGTAAATGTGTGAACATTTTTACTGACAGCCAGTATGCTTTTTCTACTGTACATGTTTTTGCGCAACAGTGGAAAAATCGAGGAATGATAACATCTACTGGCAAACCAATTAATCATGCACAGTTTATTTTGGATCTTTTAGAATCTATTCAGTTACCTCAGAAAGCAGCTATTTGTAAATGCACAGCTCATACCAAGCAACAGGACAGAATTTCAAAAGGTAATGTGAGAGCTGATACAGCTGAAAAGCAGGTAGCTTCAGAAGTATTTCTTTTGAATAAGGAATTACAACCCTCTGAGATTTTAGACTTAGAAATGTTAAAGACAATGTAGACACTTACTACGCAAGTTGAAAAACAAAGATGGGTAAAACGAGGAGAAATTCTCGAAAAGGCGCTGTACATCTCTAAAGAAGGAAAAATGATATTGCCGTCTAATTTGTTTAGATATGCAGCTTTGTTGAGCCATGGGCAGTGCCATGTCTCAACAGGGGGGATGGTACAGCTGGTGAACCAAGTGTTCACGACATATGGATTCTTAAATTACACTAAAAAAATTCTGTTCGATGTGCCATGTTTGTAATAAACATCATGCACAAGGGGCGTTAAAGCCCAAGCAAGGGAGTTTCCCTATACCACCGTATCCATTTCATACTATCTGTATGGATTTCATAGAGTTGAATAAATGTGAAAATAAGAAGTATTGTCTTGTCATTGTAGATATGTTTTCCAGATGGGTGGAAGCCTTTCCGACTAAAAATCCAGACGCAGCAATTGTGGCCAAAGTTCTTGTTAAAGAAATCATCCCTAGATTGGGCATTCCGGAAAGGATCTACAGTGACAATGGCACACACTTCATAAACCAGACCATACAACAGTTA
Source organism: Protopterus annectens (assembly GCF_019279795.1). Lineage (NCBI taxonomy): Eukaryota > Metazoa > Chordata > Ceratodontiformes > Protopteridae > Protopterus > Protopterus annectens. The sequence goes on from NC_056726.1 coordinate 1,584,508,658, forward strand.
AGTAGACATTTTGGTATTTCTTTAAAAAATCATTGTGCGTATCACCCACAATCTGCAGGGCTAGTAGAGAGGCATAATGGGATTTTAAAGAATAAGCTAAGGAAGTTAATAGTAGAAACACAGAGAAATTGGCTGTACTGTCTGCCCCTGGCACTGTTGAGCATGAGAACTGTTCCGAATGCAAAAGGATTGACTCCTTTTGAAAAATTATTTGGAAGGGCTTATTGTATACCTCAGTGGAAATCTCTCATGCCCGCAGACCAGGAAGCTGACAGTACACTAGCTGAGTACATGCAAAACTTGTTAAATTCTAAACATTTGTTGCAGTCAAATTCTGTTTCAGATAAAGAACGAACCAGACCGTCAGAAGTGACAGTGTCCCCTGGAACTTGGATCTGGGTGAAGACAGTAAAGAGAAATAATTGGGCATCACCAAAATGGGAAGGTCCATATCAATTTCTTCTGTCGACACCCACTGCAGTCAAGATAGCGGAGCGTGCCTCCTGGATCCACCTGATGCACTGTAAATTAGTAAAGAACTTTGAACTGGACAAAAATCTTGTCACATGCCAAGAGTAAAAATGATAGAGTCCAGAAGAAACAGGAATGCAGAACAACCCTTTCCTCAAAAGTATTGCATAATCATCCTGTGAACTGTACTAGTGACAATAATCTTTTTGTTGTGGCCTTTCCTTTTCCCAGCCACACAGACTGAACTGAATAAACATGAAGCGTTACTCATAGACTGGCATCCAAACTTTAACACTTACCAGGCAATTAAATATGTGTATGCTGAGACTGTCAATGTTTCGAATTGCTGGATTTGCACAGCTTTGCCGACAGCATTCGGGGGGTTATTAATGACTACAGTCCCCCTAGGGCTCAATGAGACCTGGGAGAACTTGATTTATAATACCTCAACCATTACATCACAAGATAAAATAGCATTGCACTTGTCTGTTCCACAAAAGGGAACTGTGTGTTTTTATAAAAATGATACTGTTCAGGTGGGTTGGAGCAATTGCAATGTGACTGCTCCTTATAAATGTTACACTAAAGGTAACAATGTAGATCTTTATTGTAATACAAAATATGATTAATTTCTTGGATCGATGCACAAAACACTTGATGAAGTAAAACATAATTCTGTTCTTTATAAACAACTGTCTATAATAGATAGAAAAATGTTTCATGCAGGGCGAGTGTATATTCATAACAAGGTTACTACTAAAGTAGAAGATTGTTATTTTGTGTGTGGCAGAAAGGCATACAAATGGTTACCTGAGAATTGGTCTGGCAGTTGTTTTTTGGGTTACCTGGTTCCGGCCATAAGACACACTGCAGTTTTACCTCGAGGAAAAATTTGAAATGTCCGAGAGGTCATCAAGAAACCTGTAAATCCAGTGGGACAAATCGATGCGCGTTGGAAAGACCATCATTCCATAGGCAAAGGACTGACAGATATGGACTTGAGTGATAACGTTATATCATGGGCAGGCATATTACCGGCATATGGAGCAGTGAAATTGATCTGGGAGCTGAGAAAACTGTCGAAACTTCTCGAAGTAATGAGTAATGCAACTTTTTCTGCTCTCAAATTGGTGACTGATGAACTGAATGCTATGAGAACTGTAGTGCTTCAGAACTGCATGGCTCTCGACTTCACCCTAGCGGCGAGAGGTGGTACTTGTGCTTTAATCCAAGAAGAATGCTGTTCGTATATTCCTGACCATAAACAAGAGATAGACAATCATCTTGAGGTAATTCAGCAAGTGTCGGCCATGACCAAACCAGGCCCAAACCCACTGACGGACTTTGTCCAGAAATGGTTTGGGGGGTGGAGTACCATCCTAATGAACATCCTGATTGCCATTTGTGTAGGAATGCTCCTACTGGGAGTATGTCTTTGTTGTGGCATCCCCTGCATGAAAAGACTGATTAAAGACTTTATAGACATGTCAGTTTCTGAAACCTTATATCAAAGTACTGAGTTTGAAGAACTGTTAAAAGATTGAAAATGCTTTCATAAGTTTAAACTGAATGACTCTCTTAACTGCAAATCCTAAGTGGAAGAGGTTAGGAGAAGAAAACAAACTGTTTATGCTTATTGTGAAAGTAGAATAAAAGTATTAAAAATGGGGAAATGTCAGAAAAATATGTATTAATGTGTGTATTAGTAATATGCTTAGTGCATTTAGAGCTTGAAAAGGGTTAACACATTTATTCTATTTCATACTGCATAAATCTGTAGAAACTGCAGATGCTTTTCTGACCTTGTATTGTTAGCTAAAATCTTGCTTGTGCCTTGGAAATTTACTGAGAAGCAGATGATTCCTGCTTATGTTAGGAAAATAATGAATAGAACAATACTACTTGTATGAAGCTTAGACAAGAAGTTCCATTTGTGCTGTGAGAAAATACACAGCTGTAGAAGCTATAGATAATTAGGACAAAGCCTGTTTGAAAATATGAACTGCAATCAGCATTTGCTTGTATCTGAATTAGAAGAGTACCTTGAAATGTAACACTGTACAATGGAAGCTTGTAAACAAATTAGTGCCCACCAAGGCCAGGTTGTTTTTCTCAAAAGTTTCTCACAAATCTAGCCATGTCAGCAGAAAATCTGAGTAACGTGCTGTAGAACAATACTGAAAGTTGTGTTTGATTACATGAGCCATAGAAGGCCATGTCTTGTAAAATAGTATAAGAATTAGCATACTTCCTGTTAGTAGTTAGACAAATCCTTGTATTTGCATGTTTTTGTCTCCTTGCAGCAAGTAAATAAATATGCCTTGACTGAACCTTACGTGTATTGGTCTTTGAAGTTTTTTCCTTTGACACTTACGTTTCTGTTCTTTTGATAATTTGCAGTGTATATTTTCTTTTAAAAGGCTAACCATTTGGTTGCAGTTGCTCTGATTTAGTTTTGTTTTATTGATTTATGCATGACACTTTCTAAATGTTTTAATATATCTTTCATATCTGTTGCATTAAAAATTTTATTCCTTTCATTATAAATAATCTCCTTAACATGATTAATTTTGTGCATGCTCTTTGATCTAATAGATATTTTATGTAAAATTTTGGGATTTATTGACTGTAGTTAATTTTTTTCTAAATTAATGGAAATCTTGTGCTGTAAGATATAAAGGTATGTCTTGTTTACGGTTTTTAGCTAGGTGTTTCCAATTTTATCTTTAGGTTTAAGATTTCGTTTTAATTTATCAATTTTATCTTGTAGAGCATTTAACTCTTTGTCCCATTCTTTTCTTTTGGATATGTACCAGTTTATTTTTACTTTGCAATATAAATAGACATTAATGTGCCCCATAATATTGCATCAGAAAGCTCACCATTGCTATTGGGATCAATAAACTGATTTATTATTCTTAAAAATCATGCATAAAAGCCTTTTATTCCAGTTATATATGCTGGATTTCTCTAAAAAAATTTAATTATTTAGACTCAAAGTTAATTTAAATGTAATAGAATTGAGATTAGATAAGGGGCATGAGACAATCAGTACCTCTTCTGTTTTAGAATATAATGTACTGTATACCAACATTTTGTCAATATTAGTCTGTGTCCAGAATCTATAAGAGTAGTGAGTATATTTTAAAGAAGATATTAGTTTTAGGTCAGCTAAATCTCTCAAATGCATTGAATTACTATAATACTTTAAGTGTTTTCCTACAGAATTTAGTCTAATTTGCTTTACATTTGTAGCATCTTTGAAAGGATGTAATTAAAGTCACCAGTTATCAACATTTCTCTCCTAGAATGTGATGTAATTGTATTTAAATATTTATTGACTGTTTTAGTGCCTCTCTCAGGTATCCAATATTTATTTATTAAGGTGAAATATTTTTTATCAATTTCTACTACCACCGATCCCAGCATACCATTCTAGTCAGAATAGGAATCTATGCTCCTTGGCAGACCTAGCATTTTTTCCCCTAAAATTAAAATACCTCTTTTGGAACCAAACTGAGAGACAACCAAAACTGAATAGTCTTTTAGCAGTACTCTGTGTATGTATTCAATCTGCAAGTGTGTTTCTTGCAAAAAACAATGTCAGAATTATGCAATATTAAATACTTATTAAGGATACGTCTCTTTAATGGATTATTTAAACCATTAACATTTAATGAGAGACACTTGTAAACTGTCATTTTTCATATTAAGATATTTAGAAGCTACTATATAGTGGTTCAGTACAATAAACATTAAAATAGCATGAATGCAATTTGTTATGGACAAAAACAAGAAAAATAAATGAAAACTATAATATTAAAAATATTTCTAACCATTAACATGGAATAAAGTATTCCAGGCTTGCTGAAAATTTCATACAAGCCTCTTACTATTGGTACCATACATATTGCCAGACAAGCTTAGTATCGCTACTACTTCATCTATAAAAACTAAAATTAACTAGATGATTTTTATATGGCTAGTGAAGATGTTGTATAAAGAAAAACAGAGCCACATTCTAAGCAACAAGCTAAATACATAGAACGGAATTATAAAAATATGATAGATTTCATTTACTATTCAACTGTATTGTTTTATATCTGTATATGTCCGGCATTCATTTAAGTAATGACTGTCTTATTAAAAATATATTAAAGCAGTCTTGAAACTTAGGAAAATAATGTGAAATAAAAGATTATATTTTATGCATACATGCAATCTTTAAGTCCTGTTGTTGTAAAGTATAAATAATATGACAGTTATGCTTTATGAGAAAGATTCTATAGAGCAATAAAATGTTAATTTTTACAGCACTTATAAAATGTTGTTTCAATGTCTATTAAAATGTTTTTGAATATTTGTGTATTAATTTACCATACCAGACCATTATGGATACAACCACCTTATCACTCACAAAACAAGTCAAAACTCACACACAAGCTAGAAGTTTAAAAACAGCAAATTTAAACCTGATGTGTGTGTGTATATTTATATATCTATATCTATATCTATCTATCTATATATATATATATATATATATATATATATATATATATATATATATATATATATATATACTGCCATATTGTTATAAACAGAGTATAAATCAGACTAGCTATTAACATGTGTTATTTATGTAGATATAAATAATTAGGCCAGCAAAAGAAATCATATGAAACTGGCTCATGTGATAAAGCAGCAATACAACCTGATAAATGTCAAATGTTTTAACTAAATGAATTTCACAAGAGCAGATCTTTCAGAACTTGATGCTATTGTTAGACATCATGGAGCCATATCAGCCATATCAGCAGGAAAACAGTTAAAGTCAGAAATTAAAAAGGCCTAGTCAATATGTGGAAGTATAAACATTGTCAGGCAAGAAATATTAAGGTGTTTATTTGGTATAATTTTATATGCCTCTGTGTTTTAAGCCAGCACTTCCTGGTGGGTATTTTTCTATATTTAAAAGCTAGTACCTTCTCCAGCTACAAATTAAAGCATATTTTCAGCATGTCCAAATGTTTTATTTGTTACTCATGTATACATTTTAAAGTTTCACCCAGAGAGAAAAACACCCTCAAGAAGTAATGCATAATTTTAGCAGAGAAGTACACGCTGTTTCTTTCATTTTTTATGTGCCTGACATTTAAGGCACCCGCATATAAACAGTTGCTGTTGATACAGACTATAATGACAGATGCTCTTTTTATTTTGTTTAGGTTTGATGAACTAGACACCTTATTTGTACTTTGTTGGCCTCATAAGACTAGAGCTCATGTATTATATTTATTATGTTGCTTTGTAATCACAGTGACTGATGCAGACCTTTGTAAAAAAAGTTTCAGTAAATAAAATGCATGCCCTATATGCTTCCAAAACTGTCACAATGTGGTTATGGTGTCTTACTTCTAATGTATCTTAATAGGCCAAAGTGCGCGTGACTATATAACTTTTATTATGAGGACTACCTAGATTATGGCGATTAAAAGAAAATGTTATTTTATACAAATGTATTCAGTACACTTAGGCATAAAAGGAATATAATGTTTAATGACATACAGTGAACACCTTATAGTACTAATCGTACTATATGTTTAAATATTGAATTCAAAGAATTAACATGGTACTAAAAAAAAGCACCATTGTGCTGCAGATCATTGTTTCCCCTTCCTCGGGAAAACACTGAACTATTACAATTAAAGTGAGATAATCTTCTCAAAGAAATGATTAAATGTTTAAAAATGATTGCAGTACTTACATTTCTTGTCTAAAATCACTTCTGAATTGTGTTTAAAACACAAACAAAAGAGAAGAAAAAAAGATGAAATGAAGAGTCTGTTTTAACATTCTCTGGTGAGAGAAGCAGTGCAGTGACAGTGTTTCCTGGAGACTGCTGATCACCAGAAAGCCTAATAACTGCTTTATAGGTGACAGCTTGGAATCTGTGATCATATTCTGATCCTGGTGAGAACAGGAGCAGAGTGCATTGATTCCTGACTGTTTCTGGCTGGAGAGTGAGTGTCTGTGCTTAACTTACCTGATTGGTCCGGTTGCTATTCAAGGCATCTACCAGAAAAAGGCTACAAGCCTACAGACGCTTGCATCATCTGGGCCAAGACTGTGGATCACCAGACAGGCTGTGGCCTGCTTCTGTTCTTGGGATTGGTGCTAACAGTTTGCTTCTGGTGAGAGAAGAAGCAAAGGAGTATTGTATCCCAACAGAGTGAAGCTGTGCTGAGACCAATATTAGTAGTAGCCAGGCAGTAGCCATTCATGTGACTCCCCTCTTTTCATCATTCTTGACAAGCTAATTCTTTGTTTCCAGTAAGTACTGCTTGATTTGTTTCTAACTTCAGAATATCTGACTAAATACTTCATCCTTACATTTTCTGGGTCTACGTATTAGGTTGCCTTCAAGTGTTTGGCAGTGCCCTGTATAGACTCAGACACTTTGACTGACATTTTTCCTTTAAAAGCACAATTGAAATTTCTCCATTATCTAGTTGCACACAGGACAACTAGTTTGCAGTGATAAGCACTGTCCACATAGTTGCAAAACAGTTACGCCTGACAGTGATTGATATTCTCACTCCAACCATCTAATCAATAAAAAAGGGGTCTGTTGCCATGGATATGAACTTTCCTACTGTCTCCGTTACCAGCTTGGTGGATATGGGCATCCTGAGGCAATGTAAAAATTGCCTCATGTTTACTGACAACCAGTTAATTCTCAAACAAACTGATACCGTATGTGAGACATGTATTTACATAACATCACTGGAGGGAAGCAAAGGTCTCACATAAAAGTATTCCTAATGTCAATGAGGTTATCAGTAGTACACACACTGCACCCATCACACACAATTCAAAACAGACATATCAATCCACAAATGCTGAGGCACTTACATGTAACCTTCCTAAACCACAAAGGCCTCCTAGACAAAGTACACATAAGACATAACCTCAGCATCCCTAAACACACTCTTTCAAAACAACACCCACATCAACACATAGAGCTACATCTCATGGAGCCTCTACCTCTAAGCCAATAAGGCATGTCAACACACATTCCAACATTCTGTTCATTGGAGACTCCATCGTGAAACACATTGATGTCCCTCTCACCAGGCTGAATAAGGAGAAAGATACAGTCAGTTGCTTAACAGGGGCTAGGATCTGCCACATTACGCATGCATAAAAACAAAAAAGGGGCCAGCACCAGGAATTAGAAGCAGAAAATGTTTATTATAACCAGACCAGTTTCAGCATATAGCTTTCCTCAGTGGTTAGACATAATTAGCAGTACAGAAACTGCATTTAAATATAGTATCCAATAAAGGAATAAATGACATAATTTCCTGTGAGAAAAACATAATTAAAAGATGGTGCAAATAGATCTTATGTGCAAAAATAAACCTAAAAAAATAAACAATTAGAAATGCAGAAACATATAAATGGCAATATTATACTCAAAAATACAAGGCATAACTCCTACTTATACACAATAAATTAGTTTATCATTTAAACCTGGTGGAAAGAGACCACCTAATTTGACTATCCATTTCTTTTCTTTGGTATTAAGTAAGTTGTGCCACCCTGTTTTGAAGGATTTGTTTCCCAATATTCTATCAATGATGGTACATGTAAATTTGGCTGTGTTGTGAATCAAGTTGTGTCTATACAAAGCATTGGTCATTCTAGCATTCCTGATGTCTCCTAAATGTTCCGACATGCAACATCTAAACTGTCTTGATGTTTGTCCAATGTAAAATGCTTGACAAGTACATGTGGCCAAATAAATGACCCAATCAGTTCCACAGTTTGCAAAACAATTAATGTTGAATAATTTGCCTGTGTTCCTGCTAGTAAAGTTTTTGGTCTTAAAGACATGTTTGCAAAAGGAACAATGCCCACATGGGTAACACCCAACTAGTTTCTCCCCTGACAAAGTCATTTGGTGATGAATGACCTCCTGGCACCTAATCTTTTTATAGTGTGAAAAATGAGAACCTAATGTTTTCCCCTTTCGGTATGAGAACTGACATCTGTTGCCCAACCAATCATCATGCTGTGTGTTAGTTTTGAGTATATTCCAATGTTTGTCAATAATCTCAATGAAATGGCTAGTGTTCCTTCCGAACATGGTAACCAACCGAAGAGTATCCTGACTATTCCTGGTATGTTTATATCTGTATGTCAAAAGGCTATCCCTTGGTTGATTGTGAGCCCATTGTGATGCTGATTTGACATTGTCTGAACGGTACTCCTCCAAAAACCTGTTGGTAAGATCATGATGGCAATGGGTAAGGTCCTGCTGTGAGGAACAGATTCTCTTAATTCTAAGGAGCTGAGATTTAGGAATGTTATTAATAATATGCTTGGGATGGAGACTGGAGGCATGTAACAAACTATTATATTGGGGGTACTTCCTATAAACCGTGGTTCTTAAGGTGTGATCTGGCTTACGCTCTAGGTGGACATCAAGAAAATGTATTTATTTATCATTGTAGTTGACAGTGAATTGTACCCCCCATTTGTTACAATTGAGATAATCGACAAACTCTTCAAGATATTCTGTGCCCCCTCTCCAAACAAGCCAGCAATCGTCTAAGTAACGTCGCCAAATATCAATCTCAGGTAAATACAGATTGTGTAACTCATTATAAATGATATGTTCCTCAATATACCCCATATAGAGATCTGCGTAGATGGGAGCAAAAGATGCTCCCATGGCTGTACCCTGGATCTGCCAATAACATTGATCTTGGAAATAAAACACATTTTTAGTAAGTACATGTTCAGCCATGCAAATTAAAAGAGTGTTGAAACCTGGGCTGTAGATATTTGTTTGATTGAGCCAGAATTCCAATGCCGTCAGTCCCGCCCAATGGGGAATGCAGGTGTAAAGTGATTTGACATCCAATGTGCACATTAACCACTGGGGTTCCAATTGGGAATCTGAAACTATTTGCAGAAATTCAGTTGTGTATTTTATTCTTGCCCTAATGTGGCTAAGTAAGGGTTTTAAATATTCAGTTAGATAACAGACAAGGGTTCAGTGAGTGAACCAATTCCTGAAACAATCGGTCTACCTGGAGGTGTTTGGAAAGATTTGTGGATTTTGGGCAATAAATATAAATATTGTTTACCTGGGTCCAGTACAGTAAATTGAATTTTGGTTTTGGCACTAATAATCCCTTCCTCAACAGCTGATTGCAAAAAGTCATCTATATCCTGCTTAAAATTGAGAGTGGGGTCCAAAGGCATGTTCAAATAATGCTGAGTGTTAGACAACTGTCTCTTTCCCTCAGCCCAGTAATAACTGGAGTCCATGACAACAACTGCCCCTCCCTTATCAGCAGGGAGAATAATAATATTAGTATTGGATTTAAGATCATTTAAGGCCTGCTGTTCTTCTCTATTCAAATTCTGTCTCAGGATGCTCCCAGAGCCCATATGATGATGTAAATCTTTGATAATTGCTTGCTGAAAAATGGCAATGTGTTTGTCCATAGGTGGATTAAAAGTGGAAGGTAGAAAACAAAATTCAGTGGATCTTTGAGAGTGATCCTGTTGGTCAAAAAATAGTTTCAAATTAATTTTTCTACAAAATGCCAAAATATCAGCAACAAATACACTCTCATCCACAAAGAAGCCAGGAATAAAACCAAGACCTTTATTTAACAATGATTCGTGAATGGGTGTTAACACAAAACTAGAAATGTTGTGCACATTGGAACAAACAGGATTCATTTCACAATGGACTGAAAAAGGTCCTCCAAGGTTTGTACCCCTGTGTTTACGTCCCCCCCTGTGTCTCCTACCCCTAAAGGGGATTCAGAATTACGACCTCTTTTGGAAACAGGAGAATCACTAATGTGTGTTATTTCTGTATCTGTAGTGCAGGATTCCTCACCCAAGGTTGAACCCTGTGAGGTATCTTTTTTCGAAATAGAACGAGACCTTTTTTTGCGTTGAAAATTAGAATTCCTGGAATTCTTTATACCCTCAGCAAACCTGACACTTCTCTGTGGTTCGAAAGGTTTCCCCCTTTCATAATCTTCCACATCCCTTGAGAATTTGTGCAATTTCTTCTCCTTTAAGCCATTCTCAAAAGTGATCAATTCCCTGGATAGTTTGTTCAAATTTTCTTTAAAATTGAGTAAATGTTCATATTCTTTCAAATTGGTCACACATTTTTTGTACATCACAAATATTGACCTGTATAGTCCTATAATAATAGGACATGGAGGCATTCTGTTGTGCCAATTTCCATTTCTTTAATAATGTCTCATCCACTTTGCTAACTAGGGGTTGTTGTTTAATTCTAAGACCTCTAGGGGTGATGTTGCGATTTTGATAGGCTTTAAAAGCCTAGAGTGCCAAATGTTGGTACGTAAAGTTTTAACTTTCTTCCCTAGTTGAGTGAGTAAGAGTCTACAACCGCCAACTGGATCCGTTATATTATTTTCATTGGAGCCATTGTTCAATTCTATTCCAAAAACTTGGATGTCGTCCTTATCCGCACATAGCCCCTGGAGTAATTTGTTGAGATCCATGGCTATAAGTTGTAAAGAAAACTAATGACAAATGTGATGTAAATCTTCCGAAATGATAGATATAGCACTCAATGAGGTGCTGACATTATAACTAATCCAGAGGATGGATGGCCATAATTCCCATTACAAAATAATTCAAGGGATGAAATCAAATATGAATCACAGAGAAATGCCCAGGCCCGCTGAGTAGTATAGATACCCTCCAAAAGGCAATATAAAAAACAATATTGTAAGGTTGAAATCAACCATACAATTATATGTGAATCTAAGAACACGCTTGATAAGGAATTCTAAGTTTCTCAACCCAAGAATGGTAGTATGGTGCCTATTCTAAACCAAATGTTGCAAAAGTTACACCAGCAAAAGACAAATCACATATAAGTGGAACCTAATCTCTGGGCATGTGGCCTGAATATTAAGTGGTGAATAGTTGCAGGTTAGTATACAAAAGATGTATATAGTCTGAAATCTTAATATCTGGTTGATAACCTGTATGTATGCATTTCTGATACCCAGTGATGAAGAAGATGGTGTGGAGGGCAGCAAATTTGGCCAAAAATTGCTTGTGTGAATTATGTAAAATAACACCCCCAAATTGCAGCCAGTAGTAGATAGAAAATAGCACCCTATACAACTCAAACCAAAATGTACATCTACCAGAAAAACAATCTAGGCACCCAAATCTGAATAATAATAACCAAACAGTTATAATATTAATGAAAAAGCTAATATTGGGAACCCAATGAAAATGGTATGTTCAAATATGGAAAACTGTGAAATGGTTAATCCAAAACCATAACTGTGTGCTTGAAATGTCAAGCCTAACCTAAGCACACAAATGTGAACAATGTATTGCTCATAAATATTATAGGTGTACAGTAGTTAACAATTTGAGACTGGAAGTTGGTTCAAAACATAAGATTATAATCTTCGTTAAGCCTATTCAACCATCGATCATGAACATGACAACAAATAACTTAAAAAAAAAAAACTATCCAAGTTGATGTAATTGTGAGAAATGATCTAGTATCACCCCTGTTGTCCCAAATTTTGTCTATTCATGTGAATCCATATTCAGGGTTAAATGCTAAAAGCATGAGTTGTTATCCACTGATTGATATTCAAAAAATAATATACAAAAAATAGTATATTGCTGGGACCCAAGAGTTAAAAACACTAAACTTGGAAAACGCTGTATCTATCTCCTTTATGAATGTCCATAATCATCGATAAGAACATTCAATGTAAAAGCAAGTGGTGTTTCCAATCCAGTCCAAAAGTAATCTACATCAAGAAAAACACCTATTATCACCAAAAGTCACAAAACAACATTTCCATAAATATTAGAACATAACAATTCCCAACCTAAGATGAAATCATACAAAAATTGTTGGTTAATTATTGGTGGCAACGCCTATGAATAACCTGATGCACATGTAAGAACAAGCACATGAAAAACATAATATAAGTCCCTAATTGTGAAAACATTGAAAACAGTCTCCTTTAGCCCAAATGAATGTATAGATCCATATTCATGTCCATAAGAAAGAAAAACACGAAGCACAAAAAAGTTAGTTTTGTTCAAAGGTGGAACGCTGATCCAGTTCTTAACAAGGAAAACGACAGTAGAATATCACAGTAAACAGCCTTGAAGATACCAGAAAAAAACGCTGCATAGAAAAGCAGATTCTCTCAAAGTATATCTCTAGTAATCACTAAAAAGTTACTTCGTTGTCCCAAAACGACATATGCTTAGATCCACATAATCCTGGAATATAGTCTTTACAAAGAAAAAAAGTATTTACTGACCCGAATGGAAGGCCTCGCTGGTTATGAGATATACCAACCCAAAGTTGTAGGGAAACATAAATCTGCTCCAGACCAAAAATACCTGTAAACGCTGGTAATGCAATCCAATACAAGCATGGAATGAAAACCAGGCAACTAATGCTTCAATCCGCTCGTGCATGTACGTTGTCTGCCATTTGGTTGCACAATTTAGCAAAGATCCATACCAAGCGAATAAGCGAAAGGTGAAGTTCACCTAATAAAAATAGTACAAGGCAATGAAATCTTCACAGGAAAACCAAGTAAATTCAACCATGTGGAAAAAACAAGATAGAAACATGGTGAGGAATCCTCCCCTACAGATAAACCGAAACACACCACAAAATGGTTCCTGCTTCTAAAATTCCAAAACCAACAGCCAGCTGAAGAGCAATGTGGACCAATGAAAGGCTAGCAAGTATGGTAGATGCACAGGCCAGAGTAACTTGTATAAAAACAAAAAGGGGTCAGCACCAGGAATTAGAAGCAGAAAATGTTTATTATAACCAGACCGGTTTCAGCAAAACTTTACTAGCAGGAACACAGGCAAATTATTCGACATTAATTGTTTTGCAAACTGTGAAACTGATTGGGTCATTTATTTGGCCACTGATGATAAACTGTAATATATTGTGTATAAGTAGGAGTTATGCCTTGTATTTTTGAGTATAATATTGCCATTTATATTTTTCTGCATTTCTAATTGTTTATTTTTTTAGGTTTATTTTTGCACATAAGATCTATTTGCACCATCTTTTAATTATGTTTTTCTCACAGGAAATGATGTAATTTATTGCTTTATTGGATACTATATTTAAATGCAGTTTCTGTACTGCTAATCATGTCTAACCACTGAGGAAAGCTATATGCTGAAACCAGTCTGGTTATAATAAACATTTTCTGCTTCTAATTCCTGGTGCTGGCCCCTTTTTTGTTTTTATACAAGTTACTCTGGCCTGTGCATCTACTGTACTTGCTAGCCTTTCGTTGGTCCACATTACGCATGCACTCAGGTCACTGGACCACAATTACCAATATGACTCAGTCATAGTCTATGTGGGAGTAAATGAGCAGAGACATATCTCCCTAGACAATATGAAGAGAGACATCATAGAGCTCTCGGAATATGTGTCTAGGGCTGGTATGAACCTAGCATTGAGCATCATTTTACCTTTTCCAAGGATGATGCCGCAATATGAGTAATATATGATTGACTTTAATTGGCTCAGTTTCTGGTGTCATTCTAAGGGGGTGTAATATTTGTCAGCATGGAAGGAGATGGTCAACAGACCACGCTGCTTTGCCAGGGATGATCTGTACCTCTCCCCTCTAAGCTTTCAAATATTACCTAAAACATTGTCTTCCCCCCATAGTACCTATTTAGGCAATGCCAAACTGAAAGTACTTCTGACATAGTAAATCAAAACCAAGAAAATCTAAAGGTATTACTGCTCAATGCTAGGAGCCTAAACAAAAAACTCCACTTCCTTGAAGCTCTCTTTACCCTAGAGAATGCTGATGTCTGTGTGATCTCTGAGATGTGGTTTAAAGCCACAGAGAGTACACCAGCAGTGCAAGGTTATAATGCCTTCCACACATTTAGACCAGCTACTTCACAGGCAGGGACTAAATGTGGATGTGTACATATTTGCATCAAAAATAAATGTACTTCAAGGCTGGTCAAACAGGACAATGCACTTGAGCTGCTCCATTTTCAAATCACCATAGGTTTAATCCAATACCACTTTCTTGCAAACTATAGGTCCCCCTCTATGACCCAGGAAACCCATGCCATCTATTTAAACTTACTAGAAACACTAACCAGCCATCCCAATACCATATTCATGGGTGACTTTAATTATCCCACTATTAACTGGGAAAACTACATGACATCAAACGTACATGCACAGAGATTCCTGGATTTTGTAAATACAAACTCCCTGGACCAGATAGTCAACACACTAACCAGGGGTGCAACCATACTGTATCTGGTCCTCACTAATATGGGAGACTGCTGCACACCCCCTACTGTAAAGCTTTCCCTGGTAAGTTTAGACCACAAAATGGTCTCCTTTGAACTAAAAATAAAACCTGGACACCCAGGTCAACTGGGAATATTCAGGAACTATTCTAAGGCTAACCACCTGCTATTAAGTGAGAACCTGGCAAAATTTCAAGCCCCTGTAAACCCTGAGAACACTTCTGCCTATGCAGAACTGTTCACAGAAACCCTGCACAAGCATGTTAATAGCTGCATTGAGGCAGCAGTATCCACCAGGAGGAAGTACAGAACTAACTAAAAAAAACAAGCCACCCTGGTGAAATCACAAAATCAATTGGGTGTATAACAGGAGGAAGAAATCATTACAAAAATGGGGAGGTGCAGCACCAAGAAGGATAAAATCACTCTCATCAATCTAAGCAAACAACTCAGAGGGCAAATAAAGTCTACCAAAGCCACATTTGAGGTAAGTTAGTCCTCTCAGGCCAGGACAACCACAAAGCATTGGTTAGCTATGTCCGCAACCTCAAAGGCAATACATAATTGTGTGCAGAGTTCATTGTAAATTGAACCACCTATACCGAGCCAGAAGATATAGCAAACCTCCTGGATGATAAATTCAGCTCCAAACTTTATTTCTCTCTCCCCCTCAACCTTTCCTCAGGAAATATAATCAAATATAACTCCTCTATTATCACTAGGGAACAGGTCCTTAATGGTATCTCTCGAAGACCAAGAATGCTGCATCAATGGGCCCAGAAAATATCTCAGGATGCCTTCTAAATAGCATGAAACATGACCTATCAAGGCCTCTGGAATTACTATTTAACTGTACCCTCCAAACAGGCTTCATGCCTCATGAATAGAGAAAGACAACAGTCATCCCTCTGCACAAATGTGGGCCATTCTACAGACCCTGGAAACTACAGACTCATAAAGTCTCACTAGTCTTATATGTAAAGCCATGGAAAGAATTATCATGGAGATGATCAATAGAGATATAGTAAACCTCCAGACACTGGACCCAACCCATTTTGTTTTTGTCAAGGGCGGATGATGCCTACTCAGCCTGCTGAACTTCTTCGAGAAGGTTACCAAAGAAATGGATGAGGGCAAAATCACTTACACTGCCTACCTTGACCTGGCGAAAGCATTTGACACAATACCTCACTCAGGCATTGTTGACAAACTTAGGAGGTTAGGTACAAACCCATATGTACACGATGGATAGCCAACTGGCTCACAGACAGGACCCAGGAGTTCACCTCTACAAAGAGGCCAGTCACAAGTGGAGTCCCTCAGGGATCAATCCTTGTACCGCTCCTTTTTGGCATTTACTTCTCTGAATTCAAGGCCAATGTCAGTGGTCTCTGGCCGACTAAATTTGCAGATGATTGCAAATTAGGAGCTGTCATTGAATCTCACACTGACACAAATGTTCTCCAGGAGGGGCTGACACAGACAAATAAATGGTGTCAGAGCTATGGACTAAAACTAAATGCCAAGAAATGCATAATAGTATCCTTTGAGAAGTCATTCATCCCTAGTAACTATCATATTGACAACACACCCCTGAGAGTTGACCCAGTAGTCAGGGACTTAGGGACACACATAGATAGTTATCTAGCCTTTGATCATCACATGTCTACAGTGATGAGGAAATCATTCTATGTTGCACAACTTATAAACAAAGGTATGGCATCTAAGTTCAAAGAAGTAATTGCCATTCATCAGACCTATCATTGAGTACAATGCACCCTTTGGTATGTACCTAACCAGACATATCCAACAACTGGAAAGTTCAAAGAGGTTCCTCACTAAAGGAATACAGGGCATAAGTAATATGTCATATGCAGACCACCTCAATGCCCTATCCTTGTATTCTGTCTTCTACAGGCATTTGAAGGGAGATCAATGCCTGGCATACAGGACATTGTCAGACCCCACTCTGATGGACCTCCTGCATATTCACAAAACAAACTGTAGCAGCATTACCCATTCTAAAGACTTAAACCTTGCCTGTGATATAAACAGGACCTGCTAGAGAGATAAGTATGTATCCCAGAGACTATGGAATAGGCTCCCCATCCATGTGAAGCAGAGTTCTTCCCTAACCCAGTTCAAGTGCAACTTGGACAACTGGCTGGGAAACCGGAAATTCATCCCTGGTTTGGTACCCATGTCTCTAATGCAAACAGCTAACCTGTAAATGGTTCATCTCCCAGGCCCATGCTTACACTTATTAAGGGTATCAGAACTTTTCAGAGATTTGAGATGCTAGGGTTAAAAAGGCCCTTATGGTTGTTAGCCTAGTAAACACCTATGAACCTATTCTGTATTGTTTTCTGCATGTTTCCTGCTTCATTGAGGTCAAAGGTCATGCTGGTCTTCTTGGAAAACTTACAAACTGTTTGTTTTGAAATCGGAGTGCTGCAGGGACAATCAGACACTCAAGTATGCTGGAATTCTTCAAAAAACACTTCAATGATGAAACAGCAGGAAGATAAACAATTTTAAAGGTTTGTGGACACATACAATGAGCTGCAGTTTAGTTTAAAAAAGCTATTTTCTGCTTCCTTCTCTTCTATTATTTTTACTTACATCCATTAGCCAGGCAACACCAGAAAAAAACAGACAACTTTCAATTCATTTTGTACAATAGAATGACTGAACGCAAAAGCACACAATAAAAAACAATAACTGAAACCATTTACACAGCAAAGTTAACTATGGATTATAATGAATAAATTAAACTAAAATACGGACATTTGAACATACGCATTCCACCTTATGCATCCATATTCCACTGCTAACAAAATCAACCACTAGACCAAAACCAATGGTATTTACATGCTTAATAGTAAAATTAGTAAGCAAAGAGAAGGGAGAGAAAGACTGGAAAGGAGAATGCAAAGAGCCACAACTGTGCAGCCATATACTTCCTCTTTATATTCATTTATGATTTAGAGCACAATGCCCCTTTTGGAATGTACCTCACAAGGCATCTGCAGCAGCTGGAAAGGGCACAGAAGTACCTCACAAAGAGGATTACTGGCCTCAAACAGATGCCCTACACTGACTGTCTCAAAAAACTCCAGTTTTACTCCGTAGCATATCGCCTACTCTGAGCCAGAGCTGTTGGACATGCTACACCTAAAAAAATCCCAATCCCTCCAAGCTACACGCTCAAGGGACCTAAACCTTGCCACCACAATAAACAGGACATGCTGGAGGGATAGATTCCTGTCCCAGAGACCTCCTATACTCTGGAACAGGCTACCCATTTATGTTAAGCAAAGTTCCTCATTAGCACTCTTAAAGAAAAATCTTGATGAGTGGATGGGAAATAGAAAATACACCCCGGGGATCACTTCTGTGGCTCTACTCAACAGGGGCACAGGAAAATAACTTTTTTGGGTGGCGTAAGCCAGGGAACCTTGTCGGCTAGGCTTACTTAGGCCCTTGGGCCAATAGCCTAGTACCTACCTATGAACCTATGATCAGATAAGGTAATCCTGTGTTAAGTACTGAACCTCTCCTAATAAAGTATTAGAAAGTTACAGTTTCTAGGAAATTGATGTTTACAAGCTAATTTATTTAAAGAAAAAAAAACTTGAAAAGGTTTTGCCATTTGTTAAAAATCATTCAAGAAGTATTTATAACCACCTTTTGGGCAGTTATATAGTTATTAAAAAGTAAATTATTTGTCTCTTAGCTTTTTTTATTTTCTTTAACTATCCAGTCACTCCCTGCTGTCTGTCTTCTCAGAGATACGCTTGAGTCCATATCTTCAGTACAGTATAATATTTATTCTTTTGGACAAAGGCAAAGCTTCTTCTAAAGTGTTAAAAGTTTTCTTTCACTCAGGTAGAAATAACTTTAGTTTTGCAAGAAAGATCAATTGAGTTTTGATTCCAGATTTTTTAAGAGGGGGATACAGGCTCTCCTTTTTGAGACCACCACTGAGGAATAATCATTGTCAAATGTTATCACAGAGTCACCCAGTTTTAAAGGTGAAACAAACCAAGCTGTTTTCAAAAGTAAGTGTTTGTCTTGGCTAGAGACAAATTTGACTAGGATGGATCTAGGATCTTAAGGTTTTTCATTTGAAGACATTGCAACCAGAGATCTATGCCCCCTTTCTATTCCATAGGACAGGGCTTCAGGAAGATATAATATCTTAGGGATCCAAGAAGAAAGGAAATTTACCATGTTATCACCTTCTGTTCAGTGACCACATATATTCGGATGTAGTTTCTTTTTGCCCTGTTTCCCAAGTCATCAATTTTCTTCATAAATGTATTATGTTGTTGAAGAAGATGTCTATTGCTTTATGGCACAGCTGTGCAATTTTATGTCAGCAACTTCTTTTCTGCTTTAATTTCTTAAAACCACACAGTTTATGTGGACTGTCAGTTTGCAGATCAACTTTGTTTGGTTTGTTCTAAAATCCATTATTTATTTATGTATTTATTTATTTCTTTTTACAATTATGCATATTTTTCTCTCTGTGCCCACAACAAAGCACAAAGTATATCACTGGTATGTTTTCTCTACATTATCTATTTTTCAAATTGCTCAATTTACCAACAAGTACCTCAGACTGTAAATTTACATCTTTCATTTCAACATTCTGTTAAGGTATTTTGCTTTCAGTCCACACCATCATCTCACTCTGCTGCCCTATCTTCTGACCTAAGCATTCCTTGTCATTTTTTACAAAGTCCATCTAAGACCTCATGGGTGCCAAGTTTATGGTAATATCATCTAGTTTATCCTCTATCCCATCTCCAGATGTTTTAATGGTACTGCTGTTTTCCCACTAATTCACACAACCGTCACTAACTTCAGCTTTCTTTTACAGTTCACATTTTTTTTTTACTTTTATGTTACGCCTGAGACCAAACTCCCTTATTAGACTGAGTTATTGCTCACAATTTCCTATAATGATTTATTTTTAAATTACAATGTCTGTCAGTGGAATTCAAAGACATGCTTCACAATGAACAAGATCAGTGTGCAGAGAAATGTGGGGAACTAACCTCTTAATTAACTTTATATTCCCACACAATTGTGGCATATGACTACAGAAGCAATATGCTGCTGCATGCTGTGTAGCGAATGGAGTGTGGGCCATGTGCAGATGTGTTATACTGTATGATTTAGTGAATGGAGTGCAGGTCATGTACAGATGTGTTATACTGTGTTTTAATGAATTAAGTGCGGGCTGTGTGCAGATGTGTTATACTGTATGATTTAGTGAATGGAGTGCAGGGCATGTGCAGATGTGTTATACTCTATGATTTAGTGAATGGAGTGTGGGCTGTGTGCAGATGTGTTATACTGTATGATTTAGCGAATGGAGTGCGGGCTGTGTGCAGATGTGTTGTCCTGTATGATTTAGTGAATGGAGTGCAGGGCATGTGCAGATGTGTTATACTCTATGATTTAGTGAATGGAGTGTGGGCTGTGTGCAGATGTGTTATACTGTATGATTTAGCGAATGGAGTGCGGGCTGTGTGCAGATGTGTTATACTGTATGATTTAGCGAATGGAGTGCGGGCTGTGTGCAGATGTGTTATACTGTATGATTTAGCGAATGGAGTGCGGGCCATGTGCAGATGTGTTATACTGTATGATTTAGCGAATGGAGTGCAGGGCATGTGCAGATGTGTTATACTCTATGATTTAGTGAATGGAGTGTGGGCTGTGTGCAGATGTGTTATACTGTATGATTTAGCGAATGGAGTGCGGGCTGTGTGCAGATGTGTTATACTGTATGATTTAGCGAATGGAGTGCGGGCCATGTGCAGATGTGTTATACTGTATGATTTAGTGAATGGAGTGCAGGGCATGTGCAGATGTGTTATACTGTATGATTTAGCGAATGGAGTGCAGGGCATGTGCAGATGTGTTATACTCTATGATTTAGTGAATGGAGTGTGGGCTGTGTGCAGATGTGTTATACTGTATGATTTAGTGAATGGAGTGCGGGCTGTGTGCAGATGTGTTATACTGTATGATTTAGCGAATGGAGTGCGGGCTGTGTGCAGATGTGTTATACTGTATGATTTAGCGAATGGAGTGCGGGCTGTGTGCAGATGTGTTATACTGTATGATTTAGCGAATGGAGTGCGGGCCATGTGCAGATGTGTTATACTATACTGTGCTATTTATAGTGCTAATACAGCATGGGGGCAGGTAAACTGCTATCTCTAGAAACTGCATTACATCACACATATAGAGGTGCATTAACAGAACAAGTCATCCATGTTCCAGGGGGATGGCCCCTTGTCTTAGTAACACTGCTTATAGGACTAAATTAAGTTTGTCCTGCAGTTATGCCAGTTGCTCAGGAGTCAGGAAAAAGGCACAAGTGAAGTAAAGAATTAAAATTTGGGTTGACATGGGGCTATTATCAGACTGTATCCTTAACTATCCAATATCAGATGTAAATAGAAGAGTTAATGATTACTTTCAGAATTAATTCATACAAAAAGAACGGCATCATGGTTTCACAGTCAATTTTTCAATAAGGTAGCCAAACACAATTTATCTCCAATCACTTTTTATGGTTTCAGAGTAATAATGAAACAATTTAAGTTGCAAAGACATGCATATGGAGCATTTTTCCCCGGGCCTCCAGTGAAAACTGGCTTCATTCCAAGTCAGACTTTCCCGGTTAACAAATGTTAAATAAATAAATAAAATGTTTATGGTTTCCAGCCACAATTATTGCATACTGTGAGGGGATTCAATATGTTTTTGTCACATAAACACATTTCCTAACACTGTAACTTCTGAGAAAAATGATGTTAGCCTCATGTTTATCAATGTAGAAGTATTGCTTTTATGTGAAATCAAAGTGCATGTGAGTTAAACTCTAAAACTGAAATTTTTGTCTCTTCCAAAAAAGTTATGAAATTGACCATATAGAACACACAAAATTATAAATTATTCCTTTCTGCAAATACATTCTTGGTCTATAGACTGGTATTTATCAGCATTGTTCAGTGAGGTTGACTCCACAGTTTAAAATCCTGCTAACTTCTTTTCTTAGCAGTTATGATGGTTATCTTAGTCACTCTAGAGTTTAGAGAATAAAGTTATCTATTTACATACATCCTCCTGTGAAGACGCTCTAATCCAATATGCAGACGACTCCACTATCATCTGTGTATCAGACACATTAACTCACCCACAACACATAACACAGAAAGCTTTCTCTGCCTTAGAAACATGGCGCTCCAGTGCTGAACTCCTTCTGAACCCCCCCCCAAAAAACAAGGCTTCTTCTCTTTAACCACAAACCCCATAGCTCTAACAAGACGAACTTCAAGATCTTTTCAGCCAGCAATACTGAAAGTGAATTGATTCAGAATACCAATCTACTAGTTGTCACAATTGACAATAATCTCAAGTTTGACCTACACATACAAAACAGAATTAAAAAAAAAAAAACACAAAAAATAGGCATGCTATACCTGAATAAAAACTTCCTCATAGCAGCTACCAAAATTACCCTGGCCAAAACCTACCTTTTGCCCTCACTGTTATATGGAAACTCAATTAACAAACTATAAACCTGCTATAACAAAATTGCCAAATTCCTGATAAAAACAATCCCTCTAACTCATCACTGTAAAGCCCTACATTTCCTAAAATGGCATGAACTCCCCCTCTGCCTCCAATATGTACAACTTACTACGGTATAGAAAATCATCCATAACAAACTAGCCTATCCTGCTCTTTGCCCATTAATCAACTTTTATATCCCAAATAAACATCTCAGATCTAAAGACAAACATCTCCTCACAACTTTTAGACCTAATAAAACCCCAGGCCAAAGCCTTTACTACTGCTCTGTGGCAAAGTTATGGAACTCCTCTCCTTTAACTATCAAAACTTCTACTAACCTGCACTCCTTCAAAACGTCTATAAAAGAATACTTCATCAAAGCTTGGATTTACTCATGTATGAGCCCAGGCTGAGGTTCTCTTATACCTGTTTCTGCATCTACTCTCTCTGTCCCCACTACTAAATTACTCTACCCTCCCTTCCTCTACACATACTCCCCTGAGGTTATACTCATACATTTTCCACATCGATTTCTACTATCCCCTCTATCACACCAAGCCCTTCTCTACACATACTGTCCTATGCTTTCTCCAATATAATCTGTTACCATATTTCATGACTTCTAAAATACTAATCAGCATTATGATAATTGTCTATACATACCAGATCGGTCAAGGCCCAGGTTAACAACGACCACTACCAGTACTGTTGGCCAACAGGGTGCTGGCGGAAATTGGGCTACTGTTGGCCGAAGGAAGAGAAGAGGGGGAAGGCATGCCTGAAGGCAGGTAAAGGCTAGGACTGTGATAGTGAGGGTTGGAACTTTGAATGTTGGCAGTATGACTAGTATAGGGAGAGTGCTAGCTGATATGATGGACCGAAGGAAGGTTGGTATATTGTGTGTGCAAGAGACCAATGGAAGGGGAGCAATGCTAGGTGTATCAGAGGCTGGTTCAAATTGTTTTATCATGGTGTGGATGGGAGGAGAAATGGCATAGGGGTTATCCTGAAGGAACAGTATGCTAAGAGTGTTTTGGAGGTGAAAAGAGTGTTGGATAGAGTGATGTTTATGAAGCTAGAAATTGATGGTGTAATGATGAATGTTGTTAGTGCATATGCTCCACAAGTTGGGTGTGCGATGGATGAGAAAGAAAAATTTTGGAGTGAGTTGGATGAAGTGGTGATGACTGTACCCAAGGGTGAGAGAGTGGTGATTGGAGCAGATTTCAATGGGCATGTTGATGAATGGAACAGAGGGGATGAGGAAGTGACGGGTAGGTATGGTGTTAAGCAAAGGAATGCAGAAGGTCAGATGGT
Organism: Protopterus annectens; assembly: GCF_019279795.1. Taxonomy (NCBI): domain Eukaryota; kingdom Metazoa; phylum Chordata; order Ceratodontiformes; family Protopteridae; genus Protopterus; species Protopterus annectens. The sequence continues at coordinate 1,584,532,418 of NC_056726.1, forward strand.
GGTGGATTTTGCAAAAAGAATGGACATGGATGTGGTGAATATGTATTTTAACAAGAGGGAGGAGCATAGGGTGACATACAAGAGTGGAGGAAGATGCACATAGGTGGATTATATCTTATGTAGAAGGGCCAGTCTGAAGGGGATTGGAGAATGTAAAGTGGTGGCAGGGGAAAGTATAGTTAGGCAGCATAGGATGGTGGTTTGTAGGATGACATGGTGATCAAGAAGAGGAGGATGAGTGTGAGGACAGCACCAAGGATCAAATGGTGGAAATTGAAAAAGGGTAATTGTGAGGTGGAGTTCAGGGAAGAGTTAAGACAGGCACTGGGTGGCAGTGAAGAGTTACCGAATAGCTAGGTAACTGCAGCAGAGCTAGTATGAGAGATGGCTAGAAAGGTGCTTGGTGTGACATCTGGAAAGAGGAAGGAGGACAAGGAGACCTGGTGGTGGAATGAAGAAGTACAGGAGAGTATACAGAGAAAGAGGTTGGTGAAGAAGAAGTGGGATTGTCAGAGAGATGAAGAAAGTAGATAAGAGTATAAGGAGATGAGGTGCATGGCAAAGAGGGAGGTGGCAAAGGCTAAGGATAAGGGGTATGAAGAGTTGTATGAAAGGTTGGACACTAAGGAGGGAGAAAAGGACCTGTACCAATTGGCTAGACAGAGGGACTGAGCTAGTAAAGATGTGCAGCACGTAAGGATGATAAAGGATAATGAGGGAAATGTACTCACAAATGAGGAGAGTGTGTTGAGCAGATGGAAAGAGTACTTTGAGGGGCTGATGAATGAAGAGAATGAGAGGGAGAGAAGGTTGGATGATGTGTGGATAGTGAATCATGAAGTGCAGTGGATTAGCAAGGAGGAAGTAAGGATAGCTATGAAGAGGATGAAGAATGGAAAGGTTGTTGGTCCAGATAACATACCTGTAGAAGCATGGAGGTGTTTAGGTGAAATGACAGTGGAGTTTTTAACTAGATTGTTTAATGAAATCTTGGAAAGTGAGAGGATGCCTGAGGAATGGAGAAAAAGTGTTTTGGTACAGATTTTTAAGAATAAGGGTGATGTGCAGAGCTGTAATAACTACAGAGGGATTAAATTGAACTGTCACAGCATGAAGTTATGGGAAAGAGTAGTGGAAGCTAGGTTAAGAAGGGAGGTGATGATTAGTGATCAACAGTATGGTTTCATGCCAGAAAAGAGTACTACAGATGTGATGTTTGCTCTGAGAGTGTTGATGGAGAAGTACAGAGAAGGTCAGAAGGAGTTGCATTGTGTCTTTGTGGACTTAGAGAAAGCATATGACAGGGTGCCTAGAGAGGAGTTGTGGTATTGTATGAGGAAGTCGGGAGTGTCAGAGAAGTATGTAAGAGTGGTACAGGATATGTATGAGGGTAGTGTGACAGTGGTGAGATCTGAGGTGGGAGTGACGGATGCGTTTAAGGTGGATGTGGGATTACATCAAGGATCAGCTCTGAGCCCTTTCTTAATTGCAATGGTGATGGACAGGTTGACAGATGACATCAGACAGGAGTCCCCGTGGGCTATGATGTTTGCAGATGGCATTGTGATTTGTAGTGAGAGTAGGGAACAAGTGGAGGAGACCCTGGAGAGGTGGAGATATGCTCTAGAGAGAAGAGGAATGAAGGTCAGCAGGACTAAGACAGAATATGTGTGTGTGAATGAGAGGGAGGACAGAGCAATGGTGAGGATGCAGGGAGTAGAGTTGGCAAAGGTGGATGAGTTTAAATACTTGGGATCAACAATTCAGAGTAATGGTGAGTGTGGAAGAGAGGTGAAGAAGAGCGTACAGGCAGGATGGAGTGGATGGAGAAGAGTGTCAGGAGTGATTTGTGACAGACGAGTACCAGTAAGAGTGAAAGGGAAGGTCTACAAGAGGATAGTGAGACCAGCTATGTTATATGCTTTGGAGACAGTGGCATTGACAAAAAGGCAGGAGTCAGAGCTTGATGTGGCAGAGTTGAAGATGTTAAGATTTGCACTGGGTGTGACAAGGATTGACAGGATTAGGAATAAGTATATTAGAGGGTCAGCCCAGGTTGGAAGGTTTGGTGACAAAGCCAGAGAGGCAAGATTAAGCTGATTTGGACATGTGCTGAGGAGGGATGCAGAGTATATCGGGAAAACGATGCTAAGTATGAAGCTGCCAGGTAACAGGAAAAGAGGAAGGCCTAAGATAAGGTTTATGGATGTGGTGAGAGAGGACATGCAGGTGGTTGGTGTGACAGAGCAAGATGCAGAGGACAGGAAGAAATGGAAACAGCTGATCCGCTGTGGCGACCCCTAATGGGAGCAGCTGAAAGAAGACGAAGATTATGATAATTGTCTATTATGTAAATAATGTTGCATAAACCTGTTATCAGGCTTTCCATATAATTAATGCTTGAACATTATGACATTATTATGCCTGTAAAGTTTTTATTCTGCAAACTGTGTAGTTTTTCAAATTTTTTGCTTGAATGTTATGACTTTATTATGTCTGTTTAGTTCTCATTCTGACAAACTAATGTGTTGTTTTCATATTTGTGTTTGCATTTTATGATTTTATTATGTCTGTCTACTTTTTCATTCTGTTAACTATATCTATCTGAAAAGTTTCTCCATGGGCCTCTGCTGAAAATGGGTACCTCATGACCCAGTCAGACTTTTCTGGTAAACAAAATGCCAAATAAATAAATTTACTTTACATCTATATGTATTTTCTGCTAAATTTGCAAACTTATGGTACAAAATTATTTACTTTCTTAGTAATTAATTTTCTATTTTTTTCAGGTGTAGTCAATTATATCTCGATATGTGCCATGTATATTTTCATTCACAGTGCACATCTTTGCTGTATTCAGTGACATACTAAAAACTGGGTAGGACTGGTGCTAAGGTCTGTATTCAGTGACATACTAAAAACTGGGCAGAACTGCTGCAATGCCAATGAGTTTAAATGCAAAAATCAAGAAAAAGCAAACCCTGCACAACTTTCAACACCAACAAGTATTTTCTATTACACTGCAGCGTAGTAAATGATTGTTATGCAACAGCTGTTGTTAGTTCTATGAGTCTAATTTCTGCCCACAAATAATCCAAAAACACAATAGTTCCATATATCTTGAGGCTTGGTGCAGACCAGAAAACCTTTAGATTAGAAAGGGAATAATGACTACCAACTCTTCGATTACTTATGCAAGTTGCTCATAACAGTTTTTTCGTGTGTGTGTGTGTGTGTGGGGAGAAGATCTCTATTTTTGTTTTCCCCAGAGATGCAATGGGTGTAATATGATCTGATTATGTAATTTCCTGTGAAATTATGCAGCAATAACCTCCTGGGTCAATTACATTTTCTGAGTCTTTCATTGGCAAAGTAGGGCTGTGTAACACCTAGCATGGAATATCACTTTACATTGTATAGAATTGTAGCTTGTTTTAAATGGATGCTACTTCCTCAGGTCATCCCTGCTGTCACTTCTGATGAGTAGCTTTGTGTCTAATAGATATCTACTGCACTAGAACTGCTGCTGATATGATGGTTTCTCTTGGGCCATATACCACATGCTTTTTAAGAAATGTATAAGAAGATCAATGTCTGCACCTACAAGAAATGACCCTGTGACCACAAGCTCTGTATCCATGTCCATAACCATTCATTTTATTATCCTAACTGAGCAAAAGAAACTAAGCTTACTCTGTGGGTTACAAAGTATTAAAAAGGTATAATGTACTATATTTTATCAGTGCCTTTGATTACACAGACATAGCCTAAGCAATGACAGAGGATCATTCTTTCATGAGAAATAAAAATCTGACTGCTGTGTATACTGGTACTATTTACCTGCAGGAAGTGTAGAATTCTCATTAATCAAAACTGAGTAAAAACTGTTGAAAATTAAGATGCACCTTTGAAATATTAAGCTCAAAGTGTGTTGCTGCTTGTATGATTAAATATTTGTGTCTTGACAGTTTAAGAATAACAAATATGTTGACACCATTTCATTTGCACTGAGTATTAATTGCCAACACCATATGCTCAGTCCTCATTAATAACTGTAATCACCAGTGATCCAGAAAATAATATTTTTATACAGGTAGGAAATGAATAAGCTTGTTGCCTTTAGGAAGAGTAGAAACTTTATCCTTCACAGGATTTGTTCAGTCATTTCTATTCTTCTTCTTTCAGCTTTTAGATGGGATTTTATTTATCTTATTATAAAATTTAACAGATTACCAGCTGGGGTGCACCTTTTATTTTCAGAATGCAACCTGGCTTGTTTAGATAATTAGTACTGGGGTACAATATTAGAAATGTCGACCATTACAATTCCAAGCAACAGTAGAGTTTGATCAGTGAGATTTGCTTAATTAATTTAACTATTTGTTTATCAGGCAGGTGTGCTCATCTAGAAATAACACATTTTTGCCACATACTTTAGCAAAGCTTGAGTAATATAAATTAGCATATCTATAAAGCTATGTAGCTTGTAGAGACACAAGATAGAAACAGACCTAATACACATAAATCAAAGTAACACAGTCATATGCAAACATAACATTGTTTACATGTCCATGAAAGTGTAATCTGAAAACTGAAATAAATAATACCGAAATGTGAATATTACATTTAAAGAAAGCAAAGGGTAATGTCTGGTATATTTATATGGCTAGGAGAAATATAGTACATATCCAGACAATATGTGTCAAATTAGTGATTTAACTTGGTAGCTTGAGTAATGAATAGATGGTTTCTACAATGTTCTACTCTTCCACACATCACGGAATGATTGCTGCTTAAAGAACCTGAGACGTTAGTTGCATGTACCATGAGGCAGAGTTTACTCCATTGTTACTGCACTGCCTGAACAGGAATGATTTGTACTAATTATTGCGCTGGATTCTGGCTATATGTTTCGGAGTGTGGAATCTTGAAATATAAAATATGTCTTTTTTTTCTCCAGGATCATAACTTAGTTATTATGCATGTTCAGCCTGACAAACAGTAATGCTACAAATGGAGTTAAAGTTCACACCTCAGATATATCATTCCTATTCAAGGGGAGAAGAGAGGCTTAGATTACTGAGGTTGAGACATAACATTGCAACCACATGATAAGGAATGCCTAGGCAGCTGTAAATTAAATACATTTCAAGGTGTTTACTGTAGTGCATAGATTAAACACATTGTTACAAGCAAATGAATTATGTAAGTGGGAATAAGGACAATTCTTAAATTCCCATAGGCCCTCTACTTTCTTAAGCAAGCAATTGAGTAACTTAATATGTAATAAAAACATATATATTGTGTAAGCAATGCAGGGTGACTATTTACAGCTCTGTATCCCTAATCAAGGCATACTATCTGCGATGTCATGACATCACTATTTCTGCTCCAATACTAATATAGCATAGTTCAACCGTAAATTATAGTATTCAAACATTATGCTGCTGCTACATACAAAAAAAAAAAAAACTACAATTTGCAAGGAATTTTTATTTATTTATTTATGTATTTATTTATTTATTTACTCTGTGTTGAATGAGTAGTCCTGCTAGGCCAGTGTCTGATAACCATTTGAAATGTTGTGATCTGCTTCAGTGAGTTCCCAAATATGGAGACTGAATGGCTGAAAAACTGGACTTGCATATATAAATTCTGAGATGGTCATTTCTCAGAATATTCTCTTTTCTCCAAGGTATGGCTGCCTTGCTCTTTTCCAGGCATTTTCTGTCTTTTTTTTGATGAGTTGGCACTTGACTTTATGAATGCTGGCATTTCAATAGGGAGTCCCAGTATCCTTTTTTCAGGGGATACCCAAGGTGGTAATCTTCCTGCCTACAGGAAACATGGTCAGGGCACTTGGGAACTTCCTCTTCTCAGGGTAAGTGATTGATATTATGCTGATGGGGTTAGACCCATGCACTCCATTCATCTCTCATTGGTATAATGGTATGAAATATATAGACTCAGCAGTGAATACAATGTATATTTAGTATTAAACAAATAAGCAGGTTACTCAACTGGAAACGCCCCAAGAATTTCTAACCAAGAAAATGAAAGGCCGTAAATCCCTCAACTAAGCCAGTTAATTAGCATGACTCTCCTTGCACTCAGTAACCTGCTCTGAGGTGACCCATGTCTTTCTTGAGAAAGATGCAATATTTGCTATCCTTTTTCTTTGTGAAGCCAGTGGCACTGCATGAGAATTGTATTTACTACTGCTTTTGCTACTTTTCTAAAAAAAAAAAAAAAAAAAAAAATCTTCTGCTTTTACTGTACTTGTGTTTCTTCCTACTTTATTTTGCTTTTGCGTCATCTTAAACGTTCTCAGTTGTATTTATTACTGCTTGGTGTAACTCATTCTAAGCCTTTTAGTTTAAACACTTGGGCTTCAGACCAGTTGTTTTACATTGAGAGGGTTTGTGGTCTGCACTGTAGTGGCAGAACAGGTAGCTTACATCCTTCTAAGTTGGAAACTGCTGATTGAGGGCTCAGTGTCTGTTATTCTAAAAGTATATTAATTCTGGTTTAAGCACTTGGGCTTTCAGGCCAGTTATTTTACATTAAGAGGGTTTTGTGGTCTGCACTCTTGTGGGAGGAGAGGCTGGACTCTGCCCTTCTGAGCTGGGAATTTCTGGTTGAAGGCTTATAGTGCATGCATATCTGAATTTCTTCTTACTGAAATTGGTACACCTTGTTTGCTGTAGCATAGACTAGATCCAGGCCTGCTGAATCTAGCTTTGTTTGTATAACTTGAGCACTAATCCAGGCATTATTTAAAGTATTCAGTTGTATTTATTACTGCTTGGTAGTAACTTGGTTAAAGTATAGCTATCATTCTAAGTCTTTTGGATTAAGCACTTGGGCTTCAGACCAGTTGTTCTACATTAGGAAGGTTTGTGGCATGCACTGTGGTGGCAGGACAGGTAGCTTTCATCCTTCTAAGTTGGGAACTGCTGATTGAGAGCTCAGTGTCTGTTATTCTTAAAGTGTATTAGCTCTGGTTTAAGCACTTGGGCTTCAGGCCAGTTATTTTACATTAAGAAGGTTCGTGGTCTGCACTCTTGTGGGAAGAGAGGCTGGACTCTGCCCTTCTGAGCTGGGAATTTCTGGTTAAAGGTTTATAGTGCCTGAATATTTGAACTATATCTTACTGAAATTGGTACACCTTGTTTGCTGTAGCATAGACTAGATCCAGGCCTGCTGAATCTAGCTTTGTTTGTATGCTTGTTATTTCCCTGAAAAGCTAATTCCACCTAAAACGCGGCTTTTCAGCGCTTCTGTGGATCCCTAGTGATATCTGCATTGCTTACTGTACTTATTTCCTTGCTTCGCTTGAAAGAAAGTTACTGTTTGTCGTTTTTGCATTTAAGTTACCTGTAACACATTGCACTTGTTACCTGGCACTTGTTCACTAAAGCAATTATAAGTCAGCACTAAAAATTAAAAGTACTACACCCTCGCTCCCCATTGGCCCTTGTTTTCAATTATAAAGGAATTCCCAATATTATTATAGCATGTCCAAAGGTCAGTTGTCAATCTCCTCTCCGGTCCAGCTGGTGAATATGGGAATCTTGAGGCAATGTTACAACTGCCTCATGTACACAGACAACCCGCTCCTCCTCCCAACAAATTCCAACACATGTGAGAGATGCAACCATATAGCCAAACTGGAGGCTAAGCTCTTTCAACTCAGTATTGGCATAACCAGTCAGGAGGAGAAGGAAACCACACTCACTACAATTCCAGTCTCACATAGACCTACCACGACAGCAAACCAAACACATAATCACACAAAAACATACTCGGAGGCTCTAAATAAAGATCTGCCTAAGCAGCAGAGACCTCCAAAGCAGACACCCAAGCAACCGCTACCCCAAAACAAAACACGTGCAACACATATCTCACAAAGCCAGTGTGCCGAACAGTCACAGCCCTTAAGGCTAAACAACACACCTGATACACTTGTAATAGGTGACTCTATCGTCAGGCACACTGACGTCCTGCTCACCAGGCTGAACAAGGAGAAGGTCACGGTGAGCAGCCTGTCTGGCGCTAGGATCCGCCACATAACACAAGCACTCAGGTCACTCCAAGGCAAGTACAAATATGACTCAGTCATTGTCCATGCTGGTGTGAATGACCTGAGACGTACCTCCCTGGACTACATGAAAAGAGACATAGAGGAGCTCTCTGAGCATGTAGCCCAGGCTGGTATGACCCTGACCTTGAGTAGCATCTTACCCTCACCAAGAATAATGCCAGAATATGAAGACAAGATGATCAATTTCAACAATTGGCTTAAGTATTGGTGTCATTCAAAGGGGATCCAATGCCTGTCAGCTTGGGATGATATGCATGACAAGCCACAATGCTTTGCTAGGGACGGCTTGCACCTGTCACCCCTGGGCTTTCGGATATTGGCAAAGGCTCTTGCTACCCCCATAGTGCCTTTTTTAGGCAAGGCTCAAAAGACAAACCCACCTTCATAGGTATCACAAGGGATAAGAAACTAAGAGTAATGCTACTCAACGCTAGAAGTCTAAACCTCAAGATGCACGCACTTGAAACTCTCCTTAGCATGGAGAACATCGATATCTGTGCAGTAACAGAAACCTGGTTCAGGACTCCCGAGAGCACCCCAGCACTACCAGGTTATACCTCATACCATGCTTTTCGGCCCCAAAACTTGGACCGAACCACAAAAGGAGGGGGAGTATCGATATTCATCAAAGATACCCACACCTCCAGGTTGGTGGCAAAGCACGAAGCATCAGAGACTATCCATGTGCAACTAACAGTGGGAAAAACTGCCTTCCAGTTTATAGCCTGCTACAGACCACCCTCCCAAACCCAGGAACCCCACTCGGCCTTCCTGAGAACACTGGAAAATATGAAGGTCTCTCTGAACACCATTATATTGGGCGACTTCAACTACCCAAACATAGATTGGGAGCATTACTCTAGCTCCAACACCCTTGCCCAAAGGTTCCTAGAATTCATAAACTCAAATGCTATGGAACAACTTGTTACCACTCCCACAAGAGGGGAAAACATACTGGACCTGATCATCACCAACATGGGGACTCTATGCTCCAGACCAGAAGTGTATCCCTCACTGGTAAGATCAGACCATAAACTGATCTCACTGGATATTCACATCCCGACCCCACCCCCTGCCCAGAAAACCACAGTGAAAAACTTCTCTAAAGCAAATTTCACACTCCTCAAAACTGAGGTGGAATCCTTCAAAGCCCCCGGGCCTGTGGAAAATATGGCCCAGACTGCAGAATCCTTTATAAATGCATTCTATGAACACCTTCAGGAATGCATGGATCGTGCAATCCCAAATAAAACCAAGACCCAATCCTCCAAAGGCAGACAACCTGTCTGGTGGACCCCAGCCATAAACAAACTATACAATAGAAGGAGGAAGCTACTACATGATAGAGCAAAATCCCTAAAAGAGAAGGCATCTCTGATCAGTATTAGCAAAAAACTAAGGGCACTCATAAAATCGTCAAAGGCCAGCTTCGAGAGAAAAATTGCACAGGACACTAAGGATAATCACAAGGCTTTCTTTAGTTATGTTAGGAACCAGGGTGGGAATTCCCAGATATGCTCAGAATTAGTCCAAAATGACAAAAAATACACTGATCCCACAGACATTGCCAACATCCTAGCTGACAGGTTCAGTGCAAACTTCTCCCTCCCACCAAAAGGGCAAATATCTATCCCAGCAGAGTGCTGCCCCTGACATCTCAGATGCTCAGGTGGGAGCCGCCCTCTCCAAAGCAAAAAACACAGCATCAATGGGACCAGATGGTGTCCCAGGCTGCGTCCTACATGAACTCCAAGAAGAGCTAAACCCAAACATAAAACTACTGTTCAATCTCAGCCTTACTACAGGATATGTACCCAAAGAGTGGCGTACAGCAACAGTGGTCCCTCTCCACAAAGGTGGTGCCTCAACGGACCCTGGAAACTATCGCCCCATAAGCCTGACTAGCTTAGTCTGCAAAGCTATGGGAAGGATCATCATGGACCTCATAAATAAAGATATTGGGGACCTACAGACACTAGATCCTACCCAGTTTGGCTTTGTTAAGGGCAGATCCTGCCTCTTAAACTTTGTTGACTTCTTTGAAACAGTCACCAAGGCCATTGACGAAGGGAAGGTGGTCCACACAGCCTATCTGGACCTCGCAAAAGCCTTCGATACAATACCCCACTCGGGCATTATAGATAAGCTCACCAGCTTAAATATAAACCCCTATGTCACTAGATGGGTTGCAAACTGGCTCAAGGACAGAACCCACATGGTTAGAATTGCTGGAGCCATGTCAGACTCCAAACCAGTTACAAGTGGCATCCCACAAGGCTCAGTCCTGGGACCTCTCTTGTTTGGTATATATTTCTCGGAGGTACAGGCCAACATGGAAGGACTGTGGCTGACCAAGTTCGCAGATGACTGCAAACTGGGCGCCATAATCGACTCTCCAGCCGACACAAGCATCCTCCAAAAGGGCCTCACAGAAACAGACAACTGGTGCCAGAGCCATGGCCTCAAGCTAAACGCCAAAAGTGTATAGTCATCCTCTTTGGCAAAAACAAAGTGCCCACAAATTACCATATAGGTGGTAATCCATTAAGTACAGAAGAAGTAATTAGGGACCTGGGGACCCAAGTTGATAGCAATCTCTCATTTGACAACCACGTGGCCAAAGTGGTTAGAAAAACATTTTATATAGCCCACCTAATCATGAAAGGATTCACATCTAGATTAGGGGAGGTCATCGTGCCTCTTTACTCATCCCTCATCAGGCCCATAATCGAGTACAATGCCCTTTGGGATGTACCTTACCAAACACCTGCAGCAACTGGAAAGACCCCAAAAGTACCTCACCAAGAGGATCAAAGGGCTCAAACAGATGCCATATGCTGCCCGGTTAAAGAAACTCCAGCTCTACTCAGTGGCGTACCGCCTGCTCAGAGGTGACCTGTGCCTGACGTATAAGGCCATGTCCAACCCGGAATTAAGGGACATGCTGCACCTCAGAAAATCCAAATCCCATCGAGCTACACGCCGAGAGACTTGAACCTCAGCACTGAAATAAATAGGACATGCTGGAGGGACAGATTCATAACCCAGAGGCTCCCTTCACTCTGGAATAAAATCCCAGTCCAGGTTAGGCAGAGTCCCTCACTGACTCTCTTCAAGAGGAATCTTGATGAGTGGATGGGAGATCGTAGGTTTACCCCAGGTATCACTTCTGTGTCACTGTTAGACAGAGGCACAGTATACTAACCTTGAAAAAGGGCATAGCAAAATTAATTTAAAATGGGTGGCGAAAGCCAAACACACTCTGGCTAGGCTTATCAATGCCCTAGGGCAGATAGCCTAGTATGAACCTATGAACCTATGAACCTATAAATAACAGCACATAGGGACATAAATCTTTACTAATACATAAACAAAGTCACCAGAAGACTCAGTTTCTAAGCCAACATATCCTCAGTATATGGAATGCTACCACTAACTGTCAAACAAAGTACAACTTTGGCTGCTTTTAATGGTAGTTCTGATGACTGGATTTGTAAACACATATTTATACCAGTGTTATCAATTATAACCCCACTCAGTTTGAGATATGAGTTGCATTATGTGTTTGAAAAGAGCATCAAGTCATTTTATGTCTGTATACTTAAAGATGTATATGGTTGGACATCTTATGGCCCCCATGATCGCTTACCTAGTATTGTTCTTATGTTCTTGCATACCATAAGCTGGACTCTTTTCCCACTATTTGAAATTCTGAAGTGGTTCCCACAATATCTACATAAGTGGCCACATTCTTAAAAACAAGCATTAAATACTACATGCTATCAGCAAAATGCATTTGAATTTATACAATGTTACTAGTGTTCTGCACTCACGAGACATTATGCATAATTCCACATGGCTGTTTGCATTTTGAGTGAAACCTGAGCTGAAATCAATGCATTCATAGTATTTAGGCAGGCATTCTGGTGGTTGCTTAAGAAATTTCACATCCTCTGCAGCCACTTAATACCACAGATGAGTTTCATGAGGATTCATCTGTGGACTGGTGGCACTATTTAAGGTTAATCAGAAGGAGGAAGCCATGTTTGCCACTTTCACACTTTTGTTACCTTGGCATGATGTTCAGGCAAGTTTGGACCTGTGGTGGAAGATAGGTAGAGTTTAAATGCAATGTGCAGTATCTATGGCACATAGTATGTTACCAATTAACCAGCAATGATCTGTGAGTGCAATTTAGTTGAGTATGTGGAGGATGGAACAGCCAAGAAGGGTAAGATATTGGGGAGAAAACTACAGTTCAAAAGCTAATGTATTCTTTAGCATTCTTGATGGACCTAAAAGAAGTGAAGTTACATTTTTCAAAACAAGCACAACTAAAGTGTATCAGAGTGGTTCAGTGCATTAAACTGCATGTTCTAGCAAAATGACCAGTGCAAAACTGCCAGGTTAGTCTTCTTGATGGATTAGCTAGGCAAGTCGCTCTCAAAGTTAGAGTTTGGATGTACATTGTCGTTGCATGTTTGAATTTTATGTCATCCATTAAGGAGATGAACAAGCAGAATTATCAGTTTTTAAGATTTTTTCACTCATTGTCTGTGGTAATTAAATGACTACTAAAGATAAAGGACACTAAATTTTATGATGCATACTATTAGTATATCATCAATTCAATCATCTGACGTGGATTCTGTGTACTTTCATTCCATCATTTGCTCATTTTCTTTGTTTTATATATAGGTTCATAGGTTCATACTAGGCTATCTGCCCCAGGGCATTTATAAGCCTAGCCAGAGTGTGTTTGGCTTTCGCCACCCATTTTAAATTAATTTTGCTATGCTCTTTTTCAAGGTTAGTACACTGTGCCTCTGTCTAACAGTGACACAGAAGTGATACCTGAGGTAAACCTACGATCTCCCATCCACTCATCAAGATTCCTCTTGAAGAGAGTCAATGAGGGACTCTGCCTAACCTGAACTGGGATTTTATTCCAGAGTGAAGTAGGCCTCTGGGATATGAATCTGTCCCTCCAGCATGTCCTATTTGTTTCAGTGCTGAGATTCAAGTCTCTCGAGCGCGTAGCTCAATGGGATTTGGATTTTCTGAGGTGCAGCATGTCCATTAATTCCGGGTTGGACATGGCTTTATACGTCAGGCACAGATCGCCTCTGAACACGCGGTATGCCACTGAGTAGAGCTGGAGTTTCTTTAACCGGGCAGCATATGGCATCTGTTTGAGCCCTTTGATCCTCTTGGTGAGGTACTTTTGGGGTCTTTCCAGTTGCTGCAGGTGTCTGGTAAGGTACATCCCAAAAGGGGCATTGTACTCAATTATGGGCCTGATGAGGGATGAGTAAAGAGGCACGATGACCTCCCCTGATCTAGATGTGAATCCCTTCATGATAGGTGGGCTATATAAAATGTTTTTCTAACCACTATGGCCACGTGGTTGTCAAATCAGAGATTGCTATCAACTTGGGTCCCCAGGTCCCTAATTACTTCTTCTGTACTTAATGGATTACCACCTATGTATGTATTTTCTTTATGCTTTAGAGTAATTACACAAGCAATCAAAATAAGAGCAACAAAAGAAAATAGCACACTGCATTGTCTCCTTAGGGCTTCGATTTACTTATTTTTAGCAAGATTTTACACTATGTTTCCACAAAGAGTGCTAAGTAAGCTATAGATTTAAATTCTTTACAGCATTGTGTCTTTACCTACGCTATATGCTAAATTGAGCTATAGCAACCATGTGAAGTAAATCAAATGAAAGTGGTTATTCGAGTATTAAAAATAAGAATGAATGCATGAATGGTATCATGAGTGGTAGAATTTTGCCAAGCAAAAGAGTAGCATTTTTTTGAGGGTTTGTCACTCTGCATAAAGTTAAAAGAATAAAATGGAGAAAGCAAAGAAAAAAAAAGAAAGAAAGATATAGAAGAAAAAGAGTTAACGGTATTCTAATGCAACTTTTTCAATATATGCGTATGCCATAAAAAGAAAAAAAAGAGTAGGTTATGTATTTGTTTGCAAAACCCAGCTAAGGAGTTTGGCATACAAATGAGAAATGCAACTTGTGGGTGTTTGTAGTAGTTTGGAAGTGGTATGGTTGGATAAAGACTGAACTCTTGAGCTTCAGTTGTCTGATGTTCAACACTCCAATGACCAAAGTTCCTCCACAGGAAATCATTGACTGCTAGTTGTGCCGGCAGTGATGTCCTTTGTGGGGGGGGGGGGTCACTTTTCTTCATGTTGGTGCAACGGTTTAGTTATTGTGTGGAAGGCTTAGGAATAGGGGGTGCGGGGGGGCTTGCCCCTTTGCAAAAACACAAAGTGTTTTTTAGCAAACATAATTTGGGAATTTCACTCCTTGGTGCATTATTTTTTTTTCTCAGATATGTTTTTACTTATACTTATTTTACAAAATCAAAGAACAAACAAAATATGTACAAATACAACTATAGTAAACTATATACAATTTCCATAAGAACATACAAACAATAGGAAAACACTTATTATTTCTCTAACAGATAATGCAAATTTTCCCAAGTAATTACCTTATGGGTCAAATTTTTTATTCTCAACTTTATGGTGGAGATTTCACTATTACATACTGATTTGGTTAAATAAATAAATTCACTATTAAATAAGAGAGTAGATTCAGATTTCCAGTTTTTCATAACAACTTTCCTTGTTATCATTAGAATTGACCAAAATATATGCATTTATTTTTTGGTTATAACTTCTGGAACTGGCACGTTAAATAGTATGAGAGAGTCAGATATTATACAGTTATCAGTCCACAAAGTTTTACAGAAATATCTAAAGTCATCCAAAAATGGGAACCATTCTACAAGTAATAGTCATATGAAACCAATCAACATCTAATGATTTACATCCCTGACATTTCATGTCATCCTTTTTATACATTAATGCAATTGTTTGTGGTGTTAAAAAGCATCTATATAAGAACTTCCAAGTATAAATTCTCCATTAAGGAGAACAAGTGGTTCTTCCTGTTGATTTCAAAGAAAGCTTTTTGTTTTATGCTGTAAATTCCTCTTTATTTATTTTAGCAGAATAATTCCAGTAAGACACATCAGAAAATCTAAAGTCAGTTCTAATAGTTTTAAATACCATAGATATGAATAAGGTGACCCTTAGGAATCCATTATTAATAATAGAGATAATGTCTAGGATTTTAGGTGTATTTTTGCCATGTGTTTCTAATGATAATATAATTTTGTTTTGAAAGAAATCTTTACAGGCTTGGATATCAAGCCAATTACAATTTTGTAAACTATATCTAGCAATTAAGTAATCAGCTGAATTAATTTTATTGGTAGATAAAAACTGATTCCAGTATAGTAAATTCCCCTTTCTAAATTCAAACATTTTACTAACATCAAAGTAGATCAAATGTTCACTAGTGAAAGCAATTGGAAATATGGAAACTAATAAGTTTTTAATGAGGTGGTTGGAATACATAAATCTTTTAAAATTCAATAATGTCTGGTTAATGAGGGATGTTAGTTTCTGCTTGTTATTCTGTATATATATATATATATATATATATATATATATATATATATATATATATATATATATATATATATATATATATGTTCATAGGTGTGTACTAGACGATTGGCCCTGGAGCCATTACAAGCCTAGCCCATAGGATTACCCTGGCATCATGTCACCCGACCTTAGTTCCCAGTGCCTCTGTTGAGTAGAGCCACTGGAGTGATCCCTGGGATGAATTTTCTATTTCCTATCCACTCATCAAGATTTCTCTTGAAGAGGGCCAGTAAGGTGTTCTGTTTGACATGCATGGGAAGTCTATTCTATAGCATGGGCAGTCTCTGGGTTATGAACTTGTCCCTCCAGCTTGTTTTGCTGATTGTGGTAATGAGGTTGAGGTCTCTGGAGTGTTTTTGTGCAGAGGGATTGGTATATCTTTAGATGTAGCATTTCTAACAGAGCTGGGTCAGACATGCTTTTGTAAGTCAAGCAGAGATTGCCTCTAAGTAGGTGATATGAGACAGAGAATAGTTGGAGTTTTTTGAGTCTGTCCATGTAGGACATGTGTTTAAGGCCTAGGATTCTCTTTGTGAGGTACTTCTGTGGCCTCTCCAGTTGTTGCAGGTGTCTAGTGAGGTACATGCTAAATGGGTCATTGTACTCGATGACTGGCCTAATGAGGGAAGAGTAGAGGGAGACAATGATCTATTTCTTCCTGGATGCAAAACCCTTAGTAATGAGATGTGGCACACAGAAGGACTTTCTGACCATAGTGGCAATGTGGTGGTCAAAAAAAAAGTTGCTGTCAGCCTGTGTTCCCAGATCTTTTATAACACCTTTTGTGTTCAGTGGACTACAATCAATGTGGTAATTCATGGGAACTGGGTTTTTCCAAAAGGGATGACGACACATTTTTTGGCATTGAGCTTAAGCCCATGCCTCTGACACCAGTTGTTAGTCTCAGTGAGACTTTTCTGTAGGATGTCAACATCACTTGGGGAGTTAATAATAGATCCCAACTTGCAATCGCCTGCAAATGTTGTCAGCCAGAGTCCCTTGTGTTGGCCTGGACTTCAGAGAAATAGATACCAAACAGGAGAAGACCCAGGCTGAATCCTGTGGGACTCCACTCATGACTGGTCAGCAGTCTGACTTGGAGTCAGCTAATTTCACACTGGGGATCTATCTGTGAGCCAGTTTGCAACCCACCTAGTGAAATAGGGGTTGATGCCTAGCTTAGTGAGTTTTTCTATGATTCCTGAGTGGGGTATAGTATCAACGGCCTTGGCAAGATCAAGGTAGGTTGTATGAATCACCTTACCTTCATCCACAGCTCTGGTGACTAACTCAAAGAAGTCGACCAGGTTAAGCAGGCATGATCTTCCCTTCACAAAACCAAACTGTGATGGATCCAGAGTTTGGAGATTCCCTATATCCTTGTTTATTAGATCCATGATGATGCGTTCCATAGCTTTGCATATCAGACTTGTCAGGCTAATGAGGGATGACTGTAGCAGTGCGCTATTCAGTAGGGACAAAGCCTGAGGTGAGGCTGTGATTGAACATGGCACACAGGTGAGGTGCCAGTCCACTCTGTAGTTCATGTAGAACACAGTCTGGGATATTGTCAGGTCCCATAGAAGCTGTATTCTTGGCCTTGGACAGTGCTGTTATAACCTGTGCAGCAGTAATATTGAGTGCCTGGCAATCTACTAGTATTGTGATTGATCCTTTGGTGTGGGAGACAGGGGTAAAGTTGACACTGAGTCTGTTGCCAGTATAATGGCAATATCTGTTTGATCGGTATAGGAGGTAACATTGTGCAGTAGCTCAGAGCAAATCTAGGTATTGCCATGGAGATTCTTTACATAACTATAGAAGGTCTTGTGGTTGTCTTTACTATCTGCTGCAATTCTGTTTTCATAGCTAGCTTTATAGGATTTGATGAGGGATCTCAATTTCTTTTGAGGCTGATAAGGGAGTTTTTTCAGTCTTGGGACTTCACCTTATTCCACATCAGTTTCCTCCTTCTGTTGTAGAATCTGTTTATGGCAGGGGATCATCAGATTGGCTTCCTTTTTTGGAAGAGAGCATCTTGTTTCTATTGGGTATGGCGAGATCTATGCATTTGTGTATGTGTTCATACAGTGCATTGTTGTATGATTCGGTGGTCATGCAATTATTCTCCATTTGCATGGATGCCATGAAGTTAGCCACCTCTGTTTTTAGTTGCCCAAAGTTAGCATTGGAGAAGTTTTTCATGATGGTTACCTTTGCAGGGGGGTGGGGGTGGGAGGGATGAGGATTTCCAAGGTGATTTGTTCTTGGTGGGATCTAACCAGGGAGGAGTTGACTATTGGTGTAGAGCAATGGTTGCCCATGTTAATAATGACCAGGTCAAGGATGTTGTTACCTCTAGTGGTGGTAAGAATGAGCTGGTCCAGGGCACTGGGATTAATGAATTCCAGGAAACACTGGGCAAGTGTATTGGTACATGAGTAGTTTTCCCAGTTAATGAAGGGGTAGTTGAAGTCACCCAGTATGAGAGCATTAGGTTGGACCCTAATATTCTCTAGGGTGCTTAGGAACATGAAGTGCGAGTCTTGGGACATGGTTGGGGACCTATAACAGGCTATGACTTGAATCACTGTCTTTCCCAATGTTAGCTGTACCTGAAGTATCTCTGATGAGTTATGTTGGTCTACCAGTTTGGAGGTGTGTGCATCCTTTATGAATATGGAAACACCACCGCCTTTGGAGCTTCGGTCCAAGTTCTGGGGCCGAAAGGTGTGGCATGAGTTATAGCCTGGTAGTGTATGGGTGCTTTCTCCTGCCTTGTACCAGATCTCTGTTACAGCACAAATGTCAATGTTCTCCATTTTAAGGAGTGCTTCGAGTGAGTGCATTTTGAGATTTAGACTTCTAGCACTAAACAGCATCACCCTCAGATTGCATTTGTTTTTAGCTGTTACGGTGGTAATTTGGTCTTTGGAACACCACCTAAAAAAGGCACTATAGGGGTGGCAAGAGCCTTGGACAGTATCTGGAAGGGAAGCCCAGGGGTGACAGATGTAGGCCATCTCTGGCAAGGCATCGAGGTCTGTCAATCATGTCATTCCAGGCAGACAGATACTGGATCCCCTTAGAATGACACCAGAAACTTAGCCAATTGTTGAAATCAATCATTTTTTTTGCTTGTACTGTGGTACCATTCTGGGTGATGGTAGGAGGCTACTCAGGGCTAGGGTCATGCCCTCCTGGGTACATAATCCAAGAGCTCCTCTATCACTTTTTCATGTAGTCCAGAGAGGTACATCTCACGTCATTCACACCCACATGTACATTGACAGAGTCATATTTGTAGCTGTTGTTGAGGGACATTGTGTGCGTTATGTGGTGGATTCTGGCACCTGACAGGCAGCTGACTGTTAGTTTCACCTTATTCAACCTAGTAAGTGTTACATCAGTGTGCCTCACTATTGAGTCACCTATGACTAGTGTGTTGGGCATGCTGTTTTGCCTTAGGGGCTTTGGTTTAGTGGCACACTGTTTAGGAGAGTTATGTGTCTCATGCTTAGTGTTGTGCTGTGGTGGCTGAGTGCGTTTCTGCCTTGGAGGTCTCTGCTGTTTGGATAGATTCTTATTGAGAGCCTCCTCAAAGGTGGGTGTGAGGTTTGTGTTTTTATGTGAAGGCATTGCTGGTGTGTGTTCTGGAGGGCTATGTGTTCCATGTGGTATGGTGCAAGTGTTGACCATCTCTTCTTGGCCAGCTATTCCGGTCTTGGCTGGAGACTGCATGGCTTCTAATTTGGATATATGCATGCATCTCTCGCAAGTATGTGTGTTGGGAGGTAAGAGGAGAGGGTTGTCAGTGTACATGAGACAGTTGTTACATTGCCTCGGGATGGCCAAGTTCACCAGGTTAATTGGAGAAAGCACAGGGAACTGTCCTTTAGACATGCCTGGAGGGGTGGGCATTAATAATAAGTACTGGAGCTGTTTCCTTGTAGAATGTTTTGTGCTGGTAGCACTTTTGTGTGCTACAATAATTGCTACAAGAAGTCTGGTAATGTGCTAAACTAATAAGCTCGTAAAAGTGCAGGAGAGGAGAGAACTAGCACATCTAAGGGAAAAATTAAAGAGCAGAATTTTTGGTACCGCTCAGAAGCTTACAGTCCTGGATACAGCAAATCTGTAGGCTAGATAGGCTACCTAGTCCTTACCACTTTGACTGATAAGCTAGAAGGCTTCCCTCCAACACAGAAAAGCTTTGAGGCTCAGAAGCTTGCAAACAGTCTTGGATACAGCAGACTTGTATCTAGACTTGACTAGTTATAGGAAAGGCAAGAAATAAGTGCAAATGTGAGCTTTTAAACCAGAAAGTTGAAAGAGATGGAAAAAACTGACCAAACGGCTAATAAACTACAATTTCTGGGCCAGAAACAATGTGTGTGTGTGTGTGTGTGTGTGTGTGTGTGTGTGTGTGTGTGTGTGTGTGTGTGTACATTTATATATATATAGAGTCTTTTTTTTTACTTAGCCATATATTTGAATAAGAGGTTTGACTATTTTTTTATTATTATTTAATAATATATTTTCTGTATTGACTTCCAGTTGGATGTATATGAAGTGTCAATCCATAAGAGTATTGTATTAATAATAACAGTGTCTATGTATAAATCACTCTTAGGAAATCCAACGCTACCTTCTTCCCAACTTGCAGTCTGCATTTGTATGGATATTCTGGGTTTATTGGAGCATGAAAGAGACTTGATTAAGATAGCATTGATTCATTTTCTATTTTTTAAGCTGGAGGAGAATTAATGACTGACTAATGAAAAGAATTTTAGGTAGTATTATTGTTTTAATTAAAGTTAATCTGTCCTCAAATGTGAAAAACTGTTTGTTCCAGTTACCTGGTAGGTTTATAATTAAATGTTATAATTAGATGTTGATAGTTAACCAAAAAATTGCCTTTTTACAATTAGATTCAATGAAAACACCTAAGTATTTATTTAATAAGTGTATTATCCCAGTTAAGGTATTTATTTTAATTTAGTGGTAACTTTCTTGTTTATTAAAACTTTTTGAGTTCTGTTATGATTAAATTTTAAACCTCATATGTTTTCAAATAAATCGAGAGCACTAACTAAATAGTCTATTGAAGTGTCAATATCACCAGAGGTTAATAGTAAGTCATCTGCAAAAATTTAGTCATGAGAGCTAGATCATCATTAAGTTTGTAGGCTTTAATATTTATATTATTTCTAATATAATTAGCAAATTACTCTATGGCAAGAGCAAAAATCAGAGGAGACAAACGGCATCCTTGCTTTATGCCTTTTGATACTTTAAATGGACTAGATAAGAAAGAGCCAATCTTTACAAAGGAGATGGAATTTTCATAAAGATTTTTGATTAACACTATAAAGTCTGGGGAGAAGTTATATTCTTGTAATACTTTACATAAGTAGGACCAGCTAAGAGAATCAAAGGCTTTTTCTATCTCAAAGCTTATTATGGATATTTCATTTTTCTTTTTGTTTTGCTATATCTATTAGAGAGAAGAGCCTTACTATATTGTCCTGAACTTTTCTATTTTTTATGAATCCTGTTTGGTCATTATCTATTAATTCATAAAAAATAGTATTTAATCTATTTACTAAAATAGCCATAAAAGCTTATAGTCTATATTCAGCAAGGAAATTGGTCTATAAGATAAACAAGAGGTGAGTTCCTTGTCTGGTTTTAAAATGGGAAAAATGAGAAAATACTTCCACGAAGGTAGTGCATTGGACGTAGTTTTGACTTCCTGAAATGTATTTAACAGGATTGTTAGTATATTGTCTGGTAAAATTGTATATAATTCTTGCATCAATCCATCTAGCCCTGGCACGTTATTGCTTTTTAAGTTGTCTGCTTGATCTTTCAGTTCCTTGAAAGTGAAGGCTTTATCAGTTTTGGTACTGTCATTAGATATTTTCTTTTGAATATTCTCCTTTTAAAAAAATAGCTATGATTTTGTTATCACTTGTAAATGATTAAGAGCTATTTATACCTTTGCAATGTTTCTTGAAGCAGTGTCATTTATTTTTCATATCTCAGACACTTATTCTTACAATGTTATCTTTATATCTGATTTCTTTGATATGACTTTTCTCATCTAAGTATTTTGTTCTTATTGCAATGTTATGCAAACTTTTAGGGTTGACCGAATATGAATGTGATGTAAATTTCTTTAAGTTAATGGAAATTTTATGTTGTAGGATATCTTGGTATTCTTATTTTTTTTTTTAATTATCTAATGCTATTTTATCAATAGGTGCTAGGTTATGTTTTAAATTATCTATTTCCTTCTGTATATCAGTTAACTACTTTCCCCACTCTTTTCTTTTTGACAAGTACCAGCTTTTAACTTTTCCATATGTAACCACCTTTAAGACATCCCACAAAATCATGTCTGATGCATCATCATTATTATTCGCTTTATTTTAGTCAGGATCCATTCATGAAAGCCTTTTATTTTTGTAATGTAAGCAGAGATTCTCTGGCAAAAGATTAGGATATCAGTATGAAAAGTTATTTTCTAAGTAATAGCTTTGTAAGCTGATAAAGAGCAGGCTATAATCAGTACATCTTTTATTTTTGATAGTAAAGAGCTGGTTACTAATACTTTATCAGTGTTAGTCTGTGTACCACACCTGTATGAATAGTGAGAAAATTTGGGGGAAGAAGATAGTTTTATATCACATCTGTGTTTTAAATTCCTTGAATTAACATAGTTGTTTAAATGTTTTGCTATAGGGGACATTTTAAAAGGTTTGGTATTTGTGGTATCAGTAGGAGATAGAACACAATTAAAATCACCTGCTACAACTATCTCACCTCTAGAACAGAAGGTCATGGTGCCTAGGTGTCTCTTTACAGTTCTTGTGGCCAATTCTAGGTATCCAGTATGACTTAATAAGGATGTAAAACTTTTCCCCAAGCTTAATTGCCACTAATCCTAGTATACCATCGGTGTCTGTGTAAGAATCTATGATCTCAGGTAATCTTAAGTTTATCCGCCATAGAATTAGAACACTCTTCTTTTATGCTTGAATTCAGAGCTAACCAACACTACATAGCCTTTAACAATAATCTGTTTAAATCTTGTGATAGTAAGTCGGCCTCCTCGAGAAAAACAATATATGCTTCATGCAAAGAAAGATATTTGTTAATACTACCTCTCTTCATGGATTATTTAACCTATTTACGTTTAAAAAGAGAATTGTATAGGTTGTCATTCCATGTTTTGCATTAATGACACTTATATAATGTTTTCCTATGATGTTTCTAAGACAATTTAAAATGGCATTTGTTATGTACAAATTTTCAGTAACTATTTATGTATGTATTTATGTATTTGTTTGCATTTGTTTACTGGGATATCCACTGGGCCAAGGTGAGCACAGTTTTAGTGGAGGCCTGGGGAGAAGAGCACCATAAAAATAGAATAAGTATTACACAGAATATATAGTAAAATATGCAACAAACCATTACATATACTATGAGGATAAATTACAAATGAGCAGCATAGTACAAATTCAGTACAGCACCATACAATGGTGAACTAATAGACAGTACATTCTGAAAAACATACAGTAGTTCAATACAAAACCATATACATATACTACAAGGATAAATTGCAAATGTGCAGCATAGTAAAAATTCAATACAGCACCATACAGTTGATCAATACAAAAAACAGTTACTGTAGAGCTAGATTATAGCTTTTAACGATACCATACACATAATATGCAGTAGATTCAGATGGTGAGATAGAGCTAGTTGTGAATTTTACACAAGATGAGAGAGTTATAACTAGGTGGAATTTACAGAGTTGGGGCTTTTGCCAGGATGGGCAGCAAGGGTATGGTTGGAGGTTCAACCATAAGAGAAGTTTAGGAGTTTAGGAACACAATCTAGAGATAAGAACAGTTAAAGGTATAGCTTTAGTATAGAGTGAGTGAGTGTAGAGGAAGAGTCCATCACAGCAGTAAAATACACGTGTCAGAATATATAGAGCAAGAAGAGGTGATAAGAACTACAGTCTTTGTGCAGTTGCACTGCCATAGTGAGGAAAGATGTTGTTTCAGGGAATTCTTAAAGAGAGGGTTACTGCTGATTGATCTTACTGATGGTGGGAGAGTATTCCATAATTCAGCTACAGTGAAGGAGTAGTGCATTTGTCCTGCTGTGTGGGTAGGTTTCACTACATTTAGGAGCAGCTGGTTATTGGATTGGAGAGGTCTGAGTAGAGAAGACAAGGAGGGGCAGTTAGATGGTTTATAAATACATTTGTGTGTGGTGGTTAATTGAATGAGTGTCAGATAATGTGGTAGTTCTAAGCAGTTTAGTAGGTGTAGTGATGGGCAGTGGTGAGAAGAATTAAAAATCTTAACAATATATGCATTAAATACCCTCTGCAAGGAATATAGTTTTCCTGGCTTAGTATGCTCTCCACATAAGCCACAAACTTGCCAACCCATGACATCTAGTGGCTATTTTCTACTTCTGCATAAAGACATAAGAACTGTAGAAAAACACTATTTCTATAATAAAATATAAATTAGAAGGAAATTGTTTGTTAATAAAACTGGCTATGCATATAATAAAATAATATAGCATTTATATAAAATATAAGACATTCCTCTTCTTCTCCTTTTGGCTTTTTTCGTTAGATGTCACCACAGCTGAACAGTCCATTTGCCAACTGATTGGCAGTGGAGGTTTTAGAGTGTCAAGTTGCTAGCTCGACACCCAACCTTCCACAGAAGGCACACACGTGCATGCACTTACACCTAGGGCCAATTTAGAGAGTACAATCCACTTGAAACATGTCTTTGGAATGTGTGAGGAAAAAGCAGCACCCAGACGAAACTCACATGACTACAGGGAGGACATGCAGACTCCACACAGAAGGTACCCCATCCAAGAATCGAACCAGAGGCACTAACTACTGTTATTAGTTATATAGTAATCACTAATAAACACTAAGTAACAACATGCAGTTTAGTTGTGCTATATATGGTTCAGCATCTGTGTGCTATATGTGGTTCAGCATTTGTGTGCTTATGTGCAACAACTAAAGCTGTCCCTATTCAGATATGAAACACTAATAAACATTTTTAACTATTTCCACAATTAACATGAGTAATTAAAACATTTTCTTACTTACTGAGAAAACAAACTGATTACTTATATTTTATTTTTACATAGAAACATTAACTATACTTCAAGAAAAGCAAGCCAAAGTCTGGTTTGATATCTGATTGGTCCGTTGTCTTCAGCTCAAATGAAAGAGTTCAAAGGTCAAAAATGACTTCCTGAATAGCAATATGGACATTTCAACATGAAGAAGGAGCCTTTGTAACACATGCAGGAGCTTGAGCTTGCTTCAAAAACCTTCTAAAAAGCTTCAAATGTATGTTGTCAGGAATTCCAATATTTAAAGTGAAGCTTTTAGACATAAAATGCTTGTGGATGTATTGTACAAGCTGTGAGGGATATAAAACATCTGTTTTCAGCATTTAGACATTGTTTTAAAATTTAAACATATTAATAAATATAATTATCAATTTAGACTTATGTCACCAAAATATATTAAAATGCAACAACAACAAAAACAAGAAATATGCAAAATAAAATATTAATGAAAGGGGCTTGACAGTTTTTGCATAAGTTAATTAACATTTAATGCACTCACTTTGTTTCTGCTTCACATAAAATACTGTTTTTAAAGCCCCTTAAAGTAATAAAGTACTATGAAATAGTTGTGAACTATCAATATGATTAAACACAGCTGTACTGTGGTAACACATTGATGTAAACATCTTGAGAAGGCAATACTTCACTGTAATAGTTTATAAGATTTCTCTTATCTAATTTTAAGTTATTAGTTAAGCTTTCAAAGGTTAATGAATCAAAGCTATTATTGCTCTTTAACTTTGAAAGAGATAAAATGCATTTCCTTATTTGTGTGGTTCCAAGAGGAATTGTAAAGAGTTTTACTGTTGAATATATAGAATAAGTTCTGAATTATTCATTTGTCTCAAGGTTTTTTCTTTTCTTTGGTTTCTGATGCTTGCCTTTTTAATGTAGCACTGGTGTCCATATGTTCTATTGGGTTTATTAAGTTCTTCTGGTGCAAAAGCATTAGCTTCTTTAAGTGTTCCAAATGCCTTTTTTTCCCTTCTGGTAAGCAAAGTCTAATTTTCAGGGAAGATCAATTGTGATTTAATACCAGCCTTTCTCAATGCTTTTATAAGGGTAAAACATGCCTTCCTTTTTGAGATTACAGCAGAAGAATAGTCATTATGAAACCAGATTACTTGAGCACCTGTTTTTAGATGTGAGAGATCCCAGGCAGTCTTTAAGATGAGATCTTTATCTTGGATGGATATGAATTTCACAATGCTGGATGTAAGGTAAATACTTTTGATGTTTAAATGACTATGGATGATGATCTATTGGCTCCCTCAATGTTGAAAGACAAGGATTCTGGTAGATTTAAAGTTTTGGGAAGCTAGACAGTTAAAAATTCACCATATTGTCTCCTTCCATTCTTTCTGGTATGCCATAGATTCTAATATTGTACCTTCTGGACCTATTTTTCAGGTCATCAATTTTGTCAATAGGTTTATTATTTTGATTTAGGAGTTTAATAATTTTTTCCCTTCTATTAATCTGCAGTCAATGTCACACACTACTCTTCTAATGCTGCAGTTTTAATCTGTTGTTGTTTCATGCCATCATTTAGTAGTTTAATCTATTTAGTAGAATATTTTATCAGTTTTGAAGTCCAGTTTGTCAATTTTTCTGCATCAAATCTTGAATGTTTGTAAGAACTGGTTACAGTTGTTTTTTCATAGAATTGTCCTGTTTGGTAGTCTTAGAATGATTCATTTTCCTTCTTTTGTATTTTTTTTTTCTTTTTTCTTCTTACAGGAAAATGTAAAGGTTGTCAGTTGAAAAAATTATACCGATATAAAGCTTAAGGTTTCCAGATTTTAGATTTATCACTTTTAAGTAATTATCAGTGAATGTTGTGAATAAATCCTGTCAACAGTTTTTAAATACTGCAGAATAGAACATTTGTGCTGCTTTCAGCTTGCCATCCATGTCACACCACAGTGCATTAATTCCTCATAGTGGACGTGTTTGGAAGTTATAACCTAGTGCCAAAAATCCTGGTCACATCCCTGCTAGTTCAGAAAAGCAAAAGTGATCTGTGTATTTTTCTTTCTTTCTTTCTGTCTGCTTGCAATGAAATGTAAAACAATTAATAACTGTATTGTTCAAGCAAGTAAATAAATGAAATACATGTCCACTATCTGTGCTTCATTTCCAAGTTATTCTTTTCTTTGTTTTAAATCTGAAAGTATCTGGAACACTGCTGTTCTCTTTGGAAATGTTCACAGTTTCTTATATTTGGTGTGAGTAAGGCAACAATCTAATATATATATATATATATATATATATATATATATATATATATATATATATATTTATATGTACCCTACCTTCATACCAATGACCACATCATTTTTGGCATGTGGTCAGTTTTATTGCCAGAACAAATATGTAGAATATTTAGATAAATGACAATAACATCAATGTGCTATTCAAAATGATAGAGCAATATGCAAATCAAGTCCATTTGGCAGGCAGTATTCATGGACCATATACCTGCAAACTACACCAGCAACTGGCAACATTAGTAACTACTCACTCAAACCGACACATGTTTGCAGTTCCAAATAGCAGTGTCCCAACACCACTCCTTCCAACAATTGAAACAATTGACCCTGGAAATAAAATGTGGGATCTCTCCTAATAGGAGACCATTTACTTAAAATGACCATTAGGCTGTCTGAACAGCATCCTTTCTCCCTCCCTCCATTCTTTTCTGTCAGTATCTATACAATTTTACCAAAAGATTCACTATTGTTCAACAAAAAGGACAACTGTACTGTAAGTAAATGAAGAACAACCTCACTCAAAAATGCCTCATCCTGATGTTCCAAACCAGATCATATCCTAGAGCTCTAAAAGCTAACAAAAATGATTTGTCTGGTGGCATAGAGGCTTAAAGCCCTGACAGACCAATTGACCTTAATTTGATTAGCAACATAGCTGATGGAAGGAGTGGTAGGGAGGATGGATATACCCATCAAGGGAGAAGAGGTATGTGCATAGGTAGACAAAGTGGTTGAAGCTTTCTGAAGGAGATCAGAAAGCTCTATGAAGTGCTACAGCTGAATGGTGAGTCTGCATGCAGACATCAGCTCTCTGCAGAAATGAGGAGTAGATGATTGATGTAGTGTGTCCATTGCATGACAATGCAAAACACATGTTTGGGAAGTAATTTAATAGAGGCTTAAAGGTGTACCCCAGCTGGATGTTAGGCAGCATGCCCCTCAGGATGCACTCAGGATCTTCTCTGATGCTGGCAGCAAACATTTGTATTAGTCCTGTGGCAGCTTGAGGTAGCTATTGAGACATTGAAGGATATGGGGCACTGAGATGATTGCCTGGATGAAAGTAGGTGTGAAAAACAGAGAGAGAGAGAGAGAGAGAGAGAGAGGGAGACTAAGAATGAAACTCCCCTGGAAACCCTGTGATTAATAAATTTTCTAGCATTCTCAGCTGCTGCTACTTTAATTCCCCCTTTCCAAACTAATCTAGGCGCAAGAGTAATGGAGAACAAAATGATCACTGATCATGAGAATTTCTGACACGTTAATATCAAAATTTTAACTATCCATGATAGAAATCTGCATTTTCTGACTGCACCCAGCTCATTTTCCCCTAAGTGAGCTAAAACTCTGCAATGACTTACAACCACTAGCTGACCTTCTCTTAATACTGGCAAAAGCTGGCTCCAGTACATACCTTGACATCCTTGCTATCACATACCACACTGAGATGGTCAAGACCCAGAAAGGATACTCCAGCTCCTAAAGCAGTTCACTAAGAGTTAATAGAGTTATAAGAATAACCCAGGATGACAACATTCCTATGTTCTGCAAACCATAATAAGAACAAATAACCAAATTAACATCCACGTAACCAGAAATTTTCCCCTTCACCACTATTTAATATATAATCTAAAGGTATGTGTCTCCCACCTAACCCTCCTTTTAATTACCTGTCTCCCACCTACCCCTCCTTTTAATTACCTGTATCAATTTAGCTTAGTAAGTGAAATCAGGCACCCTACATATATGAAATGAATGGGATGAATACATATCTTCAGCAATGCCTTGAGAGCTCAACTTCTGCTTCAAAGTCACTTCAGAATGACAAACAGACACAGACCTGCCATCCACATACTGTAAAATAAGACTCCAATATCAGTATAATGCCAAATGTTTCCAAATTAACCCTCACACCTCAAGACAGTAACATTGCAACATTCCTTTTCAACACTACCTAGGTTCATAGTTGTGTACTAGGCAAACGGCCCTGGAGCCTTTACAAGCCTAGCCCATAGAAGTACCCTGGCATTATGTCGCCATTCGTTCCCTGTGCCTCTATCAAGAAGAGCCAGTGGAGTGATCCCTGGGGTGAATAGTCAGCCCTGTCAAGTCTTGAGTCCAGGATGCTGTGCTCTACAATCACAGGAAAATACCACTACACCATCTAAGCTGTAAATGCTTTAACTTAGACACACACACACACACAGTTATCAGTGCTGAGATTAGAACACCTACCTATCTAGTTGTATGCACTGCAGTGCTACGCACTTAGTGTATGCACCTCTCTTATCATCAGAAAGCATTCCAGCAAATAGAGGACTTGATTGATAACCTCAGCCTGTCTAATCCACTGTGAAGTAACAAGCCATATCATCACAACTTTCTCTGTTATGAGAACATCTGACTACTTCAACCTTCTTAGCAGTAGACTAATATAAAGCATTCCATCATACAGAGACAACACCAATGTGGCCAATATATCATACTAATCAAAGGTGGCCGAAATCCAATGCAATCCCCTCAATATGATACAATGCAGATGCTTACCAATTAGCAGCTATGCATCCAATATCAAACATTTCAATCTCCCCATCCCTCCAATCCCATCAAGATCAACCAATGATTTGTACATTTGAAATAACATGAAAACTTTGTCGCCACATTTAAAGCTGTCATGTGAATAATTATCAGCCTCACAACCTCCTCTGACAGCTACGTATGCACTACAAACCATTGCACTAACCATATATTTACCAGTAAGGGCAATCACCCTACAAAAGAAACAAATATGTGCATGCATTCATCTGAGTAAATAGACATCAAAAGCACTGTGGTACAGCTATTCTGGAATTCACAAAATTTACCTCAAGGTGTACACATAATGTACACCTCATGTGAACCTTTATGAATCCCCCCCAAATGTCTTTTCATACAATTACTGAATGTCTGTTAAAAACTGTTAGCAATATGTTAGAGTTTTTCTCCCTTGACCTCTGCTGATAAGTTTTTTTGATTAAATCCAGTCATACAAACCAGGTAAACAAAAGCAAAATAATAAATAAAATAAAATGTACCTTCCGTATTTGCATAATCTGAGCCCTAACAGAAAAGATCAATGGAAAGACTATAATTCCCTCTTTGAAAGGGCAACAAATCTCTTGATCCCTTAAAGCTACATCTTCCCCAAGATTCTGACTTTAATGCAGGCCCTGCTTTAACCATGTCTTGTACAATGGGCAGCATATGACAACAGTAACCCCCTTACTTATGTTACTGAAGGAGCAAGCATGTGCAAATCTACAAACTGGCCATGAACATCTGCCTAAATTGAAGGACCAGCATGCCTTCACTCTAGCCTCTCCATCATCTTGGGCACACAGATGTAACATTCCTGTTCAGTATGTGATAGTCCACAACCACATATATGTATGCATATTTTCCCAACACAGTGTCTTTACCACCACCTTGAGTTTCTGAAATGTTTGTCATACTACAACCATGCATTACACTCTTTTAGTCTGTACATCTGTCTTATCATCAGAAAGCATTCCAGCAAATAGAGGACTTGATTGTGATTCTTCTCAAGGATAACTGCCATTAGGCAGAAAAAACCCAAGAACTAGCCGTTAATGTCAAGGACTGACTTTTAGCCAAAGCTTCTAATGTTTCCATCAAATCCCTATATCTTGATGCTTCTACCTCCCTAATCTTCTGCACCCCTTGTGCCTCTAACAACTCAAACATGTCTACATCTCCTTAATCTTCTGCACCCCATGTTCCTCTAATGACTCAAACATGTCTATATCTCCCTGATGTTCTGCACCTCATGTGCCTCTAACAGCTCAAACACGTCTACATCTCCCTGATGCTCTGCACCCCATGTGCCTCTAACAACTCAAAGTCTACATATTGTACACATCAAATATTCTCAATACAGCTACCAGAATATGGGTCACAATAAACACTCCTTGACCTGTTGTCAAGAAACTCCCTACAACCCCAAAGGCTGATCATGATGAACATGCTCCTTGCTTGCTGTCGGTCTGAACTGCCCAAGTGAAAATTGTAATCCCTGCTCCGTTTAAGCTATTTTACTGTTTCCCTTTAGACTGCCTCAATAGAACTGAATTGATAAAATCCTCACTACTTGCTTCCTATAATTCCTTTAATTACAACCTGCCATTCACATCCAAATCCTGCAACAAGCTCACTTAACACCCATCTACTAACAGCTTATGCTCTGTCTCCCTAAGCATGTTAAGCTTATTAGCATCACATGTAGTGGGAAGAGACTTCATTAAAACCTCCACACCAGATCCACCTTGGCCATTGCAAGTTCTTTGCCTCCCTCTGCTGGGCCTCTTTTCCACTGTGCACCCTTCAGTCATCTTGAGCTTAGTTCTGCCCCTTTCATCTATTTCAACTGCCCACGTTTTCCTTCTGGCACTGTGCTGTTAAGCCTCAGAGGATAACTGCTTCTGCCTATAAAGCAATTCCCGCCATAGCCACCTTAAATCCTCTATGCTTGCCATCTTACAGAAGAAAGCATAACATAAGTAAGCAATCCAAACTCATACCTGCCAAGAGAACTAGAGTGAACCAAATAATAACAGGCCAAGGCCTGAATTCCCTAATAATGCTAACCAAGTAAAATCTCTTATGTATGGATCCAAGTCATTATTCAATATGCCTGATAAGCCTATTACCAGATCATACATCAAAAGTCGCATGCATTCCAAAGTCCCTCACTATAATAGCAAAGTAACCTGAAAGTGAGCAAAATTAAAGTAATGTTAACCAGAGAGTGAGTGGCCATGGAGTGTGTAAGCAGGACACATCAACTTATTGGAAATAATAACTGTAAAATGAGCAAACTGTGAGCATATCCTGAAGCAAAAATAGATAACAATTTGAGGTATTATCCATTTGAATAAACTGTGGCCACCCCTTACCTCATTAAGTAGCCTCTGGAAGAGGAAATGTATTGGATAGCCCTTATCTTGATACAGAAATCATGCATGCATGCTAACAATTTAATTAGCTCTGCCTGGTTCCTCTATCTGCTGAATACAATAACATCCAACTCATGTTTTTGTTCTTCATCTTTCATTAAAAATTCTCTCAGTTACCCAATACTGATTATGTCTATCAACCAATAACTCCTGACACAAAGGAACTAATATGTCATTATTCAATCTGTTATAGTGAAGCAACCATTATTCTGTTGAAAGGAACCTATTCTGTTTCACCCCCAGCTCCTCTAGAAAATGCAAGTTAATAAAAACAAGTATAGCTCTCCACGCTTTACCCTGAAAAGAGAGACTAATCCAGAATAAAGAAAGATGACCAGGGGAAGCTTAATACATAATGGCTATCAGCTGGTAAATCTGACAGAGTAGAAGGGTATGAATTAACATGCCCTTCAACATAAAATAAGTCCATAGTCTTAATATTGTCATTGTTAGGTATGTACTATCTTTTTTACTGCTAATCTCCAGTTTAGAAGGGATCTGAAGTGGCAATGACATTCTTTAGCTAAAATTCTCCTAAACATCGGGGTCCATTCAGCGGTATTGTAGTAAAATTACTGGTCCACTAATCACTATGTAGCATCCATCCTTAATTTGAACCTTTTCCCCCTCCTTATGACAAGTAGAATAAATGACTAACGGATATGCATCTTCACTGATCACTGCAATGCTTGGGTCCTCTTCTTCCTTCCTGCAATACATATATACTCTAATGGAAAAGAAAACAAATAATAAGTACCCTAAAATAACTGGGAGAAGTTTAAATAAAAATAAATGTAAAAATAAATGAAAGCAATTAAAAAAAATCAGCATTTCCATACCGGATTGGTCGAGGCCCCGGTTAATAATGACCGCCACCAGTACTGTTAGCCAACAGGATGCTGGTGGAAATTGGGCTACTGTTGGCCGAAGGAAAACAGGAGGGGGAAGGCATGCCCAAAGGCAGAAAGAGAGGAGGAAGGTTAGGAGTGTAGTAGTGAGGGTAGGAACTTTGAATGTTGGCAGTATGACTGGTATAGGGAGAGAGCTAGCTGATATGATGGAGAGAAGGAAGGTTGATATATTGTGCGTGCAAGAGACCAGATGGAAGGGAAGTAAGGCCAGGTGTATAGGATGCGGGTTCAAATTGTTTTATCATGGTGTGGATGGCAGGAGAAATGGGATAGGGGTTATCCTAAAGGAACAGTATGCCAAGAGTGTTTTGGAGGTGAAGAGAGTGTCTGATAGAGTGATGTTTATGAAGCTTGAAATTGATGGTGTAATGATGAATGTTGTTAGTGCATATGCTCCACAAGGTGGGTGTGCTATGGATGAGAAAGGAAAATTTTGTAGTGAGTTGGATGAAGTGGTGGTGAGTGTACCCAAGAGTGAGAGACTAGTGATTGGAGCGGACCTCAATGGGCATGTTGGTGAAGTGAACAGAGGGATTGAGGAAGTGATGGGTAGGTATGGTGTTAAGGAGAGGAATGCAGAAGGTCAGATGATTGTGGATTTTGCGAAAAGGATGGACATGGCTGTGGTGAATACGTATTTTAAGAAGAAGGAGGAGCATAGGGTGCTGTACCAGAGTGGAGGAAGATGCACTCAGGTGGATTATATCCTATGTAGGAGGGTCAGTCTGAAGGAGATTGGAGACTGTAAAGTAGTGACAGGGGAAAGTGTAGTTAAGCAGCATAGATTGGTGGTCTGCTGGATGACGTTGGTCATCAAGAAGAGGAGGAGAAGTGTGAAAGCAGTGCCAAGGATTAAACGGTGGAAGTTAAAAAAGGGTGATTGTGAGGTGGAGTTCAGGGAAGAGTTAAGACAGGCACTGGGAGGCAGTGAAGAGTTACCGAATAGTTGGGAAACTACAGCAGAGCTAGTAAGGGAGAATGTTAGAAAGGTGCTTGGTTTGACATCTGGACAGAGGAAGGAGGACAAGGAGACCTGGTGGTGGAATGAGAAAGTACAGGAGAGTATACAGAGGAAGAGGCTGGTGAAGAAGAAGTGGGATTGCCAAAGAGATGAAGAAAGTAGACATGAGTATAAGGAGATGAGATGCATGGCAAAGAGAGAGGTGGAGAAGGCTAAGGATAAGGCATATGGAGAGTTGTATGAGAGATTGGACACTAAAGAGGGAGAAAAGGACCTGTACCGATTGGCTAGACAGAGGGAAAGAGCTGGGAAAGATGTGCATCAGGTAAGGGTGATAAAGGATAGTGAGGGAAACGTACTCACAAGTGAGGAGAGTGTGTTGAGTAGATGGAAAGAGTACTTTGAAGGGCTGATGAATGAAGAGAATGAGAGAGAAAGAAGGTTGGATGATGTGGGGATAGTGAATCAGGAAGTGAAACAGATTAGCAAGGAGGAAGTAAGGTCAGCTATGAAGAGGATGAAGAATGAAAAGGCTGTTGGCCCAAATGACATACCAGTGGAAGCATGGATGTGCTTAAGTGAAATGGCAGTGGAATTTTTAACCAGATTGTTTGATGAAATTTTGGAAAGTCAGAGGATGCCTGAGGAGTGGATAAAACGTGTTTTGGTACCTATCTTTAAGAATAAGGGTGATGTGCAGAGCTGCAGTAACTACAGAGGGATAAAACTGATCAGTCACAGCTTAAAGTTATGGGAAAGAGTAGTGGAAGCTAGGTTAAGAAGGGAGGTGATGATTAGTGATCAGCAGTATGGTTTCATGCCAGGAATGAGCACTACAGATGCAATATTTGCTCTGAGAGTGTTGTTGGGGAAATACAGAGAAGGTCAGAAGGAGTTGCATTGTGTCTTTGTGGACTTAGAGAAAGCATATGATAGGGTGCCTAGAGAGGAGTTGTGGTATTGTATGAGGAAGTCGGGAGTGGCAGAGAAATATGTAAGAGTGGTACAGGATATGTATGAGGGTAGTGTGACATTGGTGAGGACTGCAGTGGGAGTGACAGATACGTTTAAGGTGGAGGTGGGATTACATCAAGGATTAGCTCTGAGCCCTTTCTTATTTGCAGTAGTGATGGAGAGGTTGACAGATGAGATCAGACAGGAGGCCCCATGGACTATGATGTTTGCAGATGACATTGTAATATGTAGTGAGAGTAGAGACCAGGTTGAAGAGACCCTGGAGAGGTGGAGATATGCTTTAGAGAGGAGTGGAATAAAGGTCAGCAGGGCTAAAACAGAATATATGTGTGTAAATGTGAGGGAGGGTAGAGGAATGGTGAGGATGCAGGGAGTAGAGTTGGTAAAGGTGGATGAGTTTAAGTACTTGGGATCAACAGTTCAGAGTAATGGTGAGTGTGGAAGAGAGGTGAAGAAGAGAGTACAGGCAGGATGGAGTGGGTGGAGAAGAGTGTCAGGAGTAATTTGTGACAGACGGGTACCAGTAAGAGTGAAAGGGAAGGTCTACAAGAGGGTAATGCGACCAGCTATGTTATATGGGTTGGAGACGGTGGCATTGACGAAAAGGCAGGAGTCAGAGCTGGATGTGGCAGAGTTAAAGATGTTAAGATTTGCACTGGGTGTGACTAGGATGGACAGGATTAGGAATCGGTATATTAGAGGGTCAGCTCAAGTTGGACAGTTTGGAGACAAAGCAAGAAAGGCGAGATTGCGTTGGTTTGGACATGTGCTGAGGAGGGATGCTGGGTATATTGGGAAAAGGATGCTAAGGTTGGAACTGCCAGGTAAGAGGAAAAGAGGAAGGCCTAAGATAAGGTTTATGGATGTGGTGAGAGAGGACATGCAGGCGGTTGGTGTGAAAGAGCAAGATGCAGAGGACAGGAAGAAATGGAAACAGGTGATCCGCTGCGGCGACCCCTAATGGGAACAACCGAAAGAAGATGATGATATGCAGTACAACCTAGAAATAAATGAAGAATCCAGTAAAGCATATAATAGAAACAAACCTAAACCATTGCAAATCTCACCCTTAAAATATCAACAACAGGGTAGAAAGGGGAACAAAGACAAATCAGTAAAATAAGGAAAGTTAGCTTATGTAAAAATAAAAAAAATGGGACAAGTAGTTCAGACACATTCCATCAGTTACTGCATTTTGTTTTTTCCACAGCACCAGTAGCTAATGAGCACCCGACTGTCATAAAAGACATGGATATCAGAACTTATCCTACAGTATTACTACATGTATTAAACTACTGTTGTTATCAGTCTGTCCAAATTACAGATGCCTGGCTCTGCCATTCTGACTTCTTTAGAAAGTTTAATTCACTACCAGTAAACAAACAGGCACTGTTACTTGTTTATTTACTAATAATAACGTTATCACTTAAGGCTACTGTCATCTCCTAGAATCTAACTGCATCATTAGGGATCAAAATTACTCCCTTGATTTAACTTCTAAAAATATTTTGGGTTTCTAATGCCATGATGGGAATGGCCACCATTCCTAAATCAGGGCATGATTAGATTTCATAAAATTAGTATTGTTAGCCAAAAGTGCTCTTGTTAGCACCCACAATGTGAAATGCCTCTGGACTTTTGGAAAGTTCCTGTGTTGCCATTTCCTTTCTTGGATAGAGGGAGGCTTCTTTGTTCACCAGTGGCAGTGGGGAGCTTGGAGCAGGCTATCTGTCCCTGGAGGAATGTTCCCAGCACAGGAATCTGGTAGTCTGTTGGCTGTTTTGGGCCAATTTCTAGCTCTTTCAAGTCTGCCTGTATAAAACCCGCTGTAGCGTGGCTTTGCGTGATTTTGTGCATAGCGCTTCATCGAGCAGCGCCGCTTATTTGGGTTTGAGCCTTGGAACTGATCTAGTTCTCATAATAAACACCCTATTCCTATGCTAAAGCCTAGCACTTGCTCACTAAAGCAATTACATAAGTCAGCACTAAAAAATTAAAAGCACTACACCCTCACAAACTCCCCTTGAGTAACTTGTTCCCCATTGGCCCTTTTTTCAATTATAAAGGAATTCCCAATACTATTCTAGCATGTCCAAAGGTCAGTTGTCAATCTCCTCTCCGGTCCAGCTGGTGAACCTGGGAATCTTGAGGCAATGTTACAACTGCCTAATGTACACAGACAACCCTCTCCTCCTCCCAACAAATTCCAACACATGTGAGAGATGCAACCATATAGCCAAACTGGAGGCTAAGCTCTCTCAACTCAGTACTGGTGTAACCAGTCAGGAGGAGAAGGAAACCACACTCACTACAATTCCAGTCTCACATAGACCTACCATGACAGCAAACCAAACACATAAACACACAAAAACATACTTGGAGGCTCTAAATAAAAATCTGCCTAAGCAGCAGAGGCCTCCAAAGCAGACACCCAAGCAACCGCTACCCCAAAACAAAACACATGCAACACATAGCTCATAAAGCCAGTGTGCGAACAGTCACAGCCCTTAAGGCTAAACAACACACCTGATACACTTGTAATAGGTGACTCTATCATCAGGCACACTGATGTCCCGCTCACCAGGCTGAACATGGAGAAGGTCACAGTGAGCTGCCTATCGGGTGCTAGGATCCGCCACATAACACAAGCACTCAGGTCACTCCAAGGCAAGTACAAATATGACTCAGTCATTGTCCATGCTGGTGTGAATGACCTGAGACGTACCTCCCTGGACTACATGAAAAGAGACATAGAGGAGCTCTCTGGGCATGTAGCCCAGGCCGGTATGACCCTGACCTTGAGTAGCATCTTACCCTCACCAAGAATGATGCCACAGTATGAAGACAAGATTATCAATTTCAACAATTGGCTTAAGTATTGGTGTCATTCAAAGGGGATCCAATGCCTGTCAGCCTGGGATGACATGCTCGACAAGCCACGATGCTTCGCTAGGGACGGCTTGCACCTGTCACCCCTGGGTTTTGGATATTGGCAAAGGCTCTTGCTACTCCCATAGTGCCTTTTTTAAGCAAGGCTCAAAAGACAAACCCACCTCCATAGGTATCACAAGGGATAAGAAACTAAGAGTAATGCTACTCAACGCCAGAAGTCTAAACCTCAAGATGCACGCACTCGAAACTCTCCTTAGCATGGAGAACATCGATATCTGTGCAGTAACAGAAACCTGGTTCAAGGCTCTTGAGAGCACCCCAGCACTACCAGGTTATACCTCATAGCATGCTTTTCGGCCCCAAAACTTGGACCGAACCACAAAAGGAGGGGGAGTATCAATATTCATCAAAGATACCCACACCTCCAGGTTGGTGGCACAGCACGAAGCATCAGAGACTATCCATGTGCAACTAACAGTGGGTAAAACTGCCTTCCAGTTTATAGCCTGCTACAGACCACCCTCCCAAACCCAGGAACCCCACTTAGCCTTCCTGACAACACTGGAAAATATGAAGGTCTCTCCAAACACCATTATATTGGGTGACTTCAACTACCCAACAATAGACTGGGAGCATTACTCTAGCTCCAACACCCTAGCCCAAAGGTTCCTAGAATTTATAAACTCAAATGCTATGGAACAACTTGTTACCACTCCCACAAGAGGGGAAAACATACTGGACCTGATCATCACCAACATGGGGACTCTATGCTCCAGACCAGAAGTGTATCCCTCACTGGTAAGATCAGACCATAAACTAATCTCACTGGATATTCACATCCCGACCCCACCCCATGCCCAGAAAACCACAGTGAAAAACTTCTCTAAAGCAAATTTCACACTCCTCAAAACCGAGGTGGAATCCTTCAAAGCCCCCGGGCCTCTGGATAATACGGCCCAGACCACAAAATCCTTTATAAACGATTTCTATGAACACCGTCAGGAATGCAAGGATCATGCAATCCCAAATAAAACCAAGACCCAGTCCTCCAAAGGCAGACGTCCTGTCTGGTGGACGCCAGCCATAAAAAAACTATACAATAGAAGGAGGAAGCTACTACATGACAGAGCAAAATCCCAAAAAGGGAAGGCATCTCTGATCAGTATTAGCAAAAAACTACGGGCACTCATAAAATCGTCTAAGGCCAGCTTCGAGAGAAAAATTGCACAGGACACTAAGGATAATCACAAGGCTTTCTTTAGTTATGTTAGAAACCTGGGTGGGAATTCCCAGATATGCTCAGAATTAGTCCAAAATGACAAAAAATACACCGAACCCACAGACATTGCCAACATCCTAGCTGACAGGTTCAGCGCAAACTTCTCTCCCCCCTCCCCACCAAAAGGGCTAATATCTATCCCAGCAGAGTGCTGCCCCCCTGACATCTCAGATGCTCAGGTAAGAGCTGCCCTCTCCAAAGCAAGAAACACAGCATCAATCGGACCAGACGGTGTCCCGGGCTGCGTCCTACATGAACTCCAAGAAGAGCTAAACCCAAACCTAAAACTACTGTTCAATCTCAGCCTTACTACAGGATATGTACCCAAAGAGTGGCGTACAGCAACAGTGGTCCCTCTCCACAAAGGTGGTACCTCAACAGATCCTGGAAACTATCGCCCCATAAGTCTCACTAGCTTGGTCTGCAAAGCTATGGAAAGGATCATCATGGACCTTATAAATAAAGATATTGGGGACCTACAGACACTGGATCCTACCCAGTTCGGCTTTGTTAAGGGCAGATCCTGCCTCTTAAACCTGGTCAATTTCTTTGAAACAGTCACCAAGGCCATTGACAAGGGGAAGGTGGTCCACACAGCCTACCTGGACCTCGCAAAAGCCTTCGATACAATACCCCACTCGGGCATTATAGATAAGCTCACCAGCTTAAATATAAACCCCTATGTCACTAGATGGGTTGCAAACTGGCTCAAGGACAGAACCCACATGGTTAGAATAGCTGGAGCCATGTCAGACTCCAAACCAGTTACAAGTGGCATCCCACAAGGCTCAGTCTTGGGACCTCTCTTGTTCAGTATATATTTCTCGGAGGTACAGGCCAACATAGAAAGACTGTGGCTGACCAAGTTCGCAGATGACTGCAAACTGGGCACCATAATAGACTCTCCAGCTGACACAAGCATCCTCCAAAAGGGCCTCATAGAAACCGACAACTGGTGCCAGAGCCATGGCCTCAAGCTAAACGCCAAAACGTGTATAGTCATCCCCTTTGGCAAAAACAAAGTGCCCACAAATTACCACATAGGTGGTAATCCATTAAGTACAGAAGAAGTAATTAGGGACCTGGGGACCCAAGTTGATAGCAATCTCTCATTTGACAACCACGTGGCCAAAGTGGTTAGGAAAACATTTTATATAACCCACCTAATCATGAAGGGATTCACATCTAGATCAGGGGAGGTCATCGTGCCTCTTTACTCATCCCTCATCAGGCCCATAATTGAGTACAATGCCCCTTTGGGATGTACCTTACCAGACACCTGCAGCAACTGAAAAGACCCCAAAAGTACCTCACCAAGAGGATCAAGGCTCAAACAGATGCCGATGCTGCCGGTTAAAGAAACTCCAGCTCTACTCAGTGGCATACCGCCTGCTCAGAGGCGATCTGTGCCTGATGTATAAAGCCATGTCCAACCCGGAATTAATGGACATGCTGCACCTCAGAAAATCCAAATCCCATCGAGCTACGCTACCGAGGGACTTAAACCTCAGCACTGAAATAAATAGGACATGCTGGAGGGACAGATTCATAACCCAGAGGCTCCCTTCACTCTGGAATAAAATCCCAGTCCAGGTTAGGCAGAGTCCCTCATTGACTCTCTTCAAGAGGAATCTTGATGAGTGGATGGGAGATCGTAGGTTTACCCCAGGTATCACTTCTGTGTCACTGTTAGACAGAAGCACAGTATACTAACCTCGAAAAAGGGCATAGCAAAATTAATTTAAAATGGGTGGCGAAAGCCATACACACTCTGGCTAGGCTTATAAATGCCCTAGGGCAGATAGCCTAGTATGAACCTATGAACCTATGAACCTATGTAGTTCATAATGTTCATCTGGGGTTACAAGTATTGATAACATAGTTAAGTATGACTGTAAATTATTTGTTATTATACCTTTTGGTTCCTACTACTGTTGGAACTGTCTAGGTATCTTCCTTCCACATTGCTCTCATTTCTGGCTTGTAAATCTTGGGATTTATAACTTTGTATTTCTCTCTGTATGTAACACACTGTAGTCACTGTATGTAGCAATTTCAATGATAGATGCAACTTTTTGTCTTTTTTCAAGGACTGCTTTTACATCTGTTTTTTGAACTGTTGATATTAGGTGATCCCACATGATATAAATGTCATCATTCTTTTTAATGCTTTATTGTCCATGTTTCTAATGTTTCTCAGCTATTTTTATATTGTAGTGCTTGCACAATCCTCAGTGCAGCAATCTTCTCCCTATAGTATTTTATTGTTTTACAATAGAGGTAACAAAACAGTAAATGCATGAAGTTACAAAGAGTTCAAGTACATTAATAACATAATATGAGAGGTAGCATTTCTAACAGAGCTGGGTCAGACATGGCTTTGCAAGTCAAGCAGACATCGCTTCTAAGTAGGTGACATGAGACAGAGAATAGTGGGAGTGTACTGAGTCTGTCCATATAGGACAACTGTTTAAGGCCTAGGATAATCTTTGTGAGGTACATTTGCGGCCTCTCCAGTTGTTTCAGGTGTCCATTGAGGTACATGCCAAATGGGGCATTCTACTCAATGACTGGCCTAATGAGGGAAGAGTAGAGGGAGACAATGACCCCCTACTTCTTGGATTCAAAACCATTAGTAATCAGATGTGCCACATAGAAGGTCAGTCTCACCACAGTGGCAATGTGGTGGTCAAAAGAGAGGTTGCAGTCAACCTGTGTTTACAGATCTCTTATAATGCCTGCTGTGTTCAGTGGACTTCCATCGATGTGGTGATTTATGGGAACTGGGAAGTGCCCAAAGGGGATGCTGACACATATTTGGCCATTGAGCTTCAGGCCATGCTTCTGACAGCATACGTTGGTCTCACTGAGGCCTTGCTGTGGATGTCAACATCACTTGGATAGTTAATAATAGCTCCCAACATGCAATCATCTGTGAACTTTGTCAACTAGAGTACCTTTGTGATGGCCTGCACTTCAGAGAAGTAGATACCAAACAGGAGAGGATCCAGGACTGAACACTGTGAGACCCCACTTGT
Organism: Protopterus annectens; assembly: GCF_019279795.1. Lineage (NCBI taxonomy): Eukaryota > Metazoa > Chordata > Ceratodontiformes > Protopteridae > Protopterus > Protopterus annectens. The sequence continues at coordinate 1,584,574,597 of NC_056726.1, forward strand.
GACTGGTCAGCAGCCTGACTTGGAGTCAGGTACTTTCACACTGTGTGAGCCAGTTTGCAACCCACTTAGTGATATAGGGGTTGATGCCTACCTTATTGGGTTTTCTATGATTCCAGAGTGGGGAATGATATCAAATGCCTTGGCCAGATCAAGGCAGGCTGTATGGCCACCTTGAAATCATTCACAGCTCTGGTGACTTACTCAAAGAAGTTGACCAGGTTGAGCAGGTATGATCTATCCTCCACAAAACCAAACTGTGTGGGATCCAGAGTTTGGAGATTCCTTATATCCTTCTTTATTAAGTCCATAATGATGCATTCCATAGTTTGCATATCAGACTCGTCAGGTTAATGGAATGATAGTTCCCAGGGTCTGTCGTCACTTCTCCTTTGTGGAGAGGGATGATTGTTGCAGTGTGCCATTTGGTAGGGACAAAGCCTCAGGTGAGGCTGCGAGTGAACAGGGCACACAGGTGTGGTACCAGGTCACTCTGAAGTTCATGTAGAACACAGTCAGGGATATTGTCAGGTCCCATAGAAGATGTATTCCTGGCCTTAGACAGTGCTATTTTAATCTGTGCAGCAGTAATACTAGGTGTCTGGCAATCTACTGGTATTGTGATTGGTGCTTTGGGGGGGGTAAGGTTGGCACTGAATCTGTCGGACAGTATATTAGCAATATCTGTTGGCTTGGTATAGGAGGTACCATAGTGCAGTAGCTCAGAGCACATCTGGGTATTGGCATGGAGATTATTTACATAACTATAGAAGGCCTTGTGTTTGTCTTTACTATCTGCTGCAATTCTGTTTTTATAGCTAGCTTTAGAGGACTGCATGAGTGATCTCAACCATTTATTGAGGTCAATAAGGGAGTTGTTCCAGCCTTAGGACTTCACCTTATTCTGTATCAGTTTATTTGTTCTGTTGTCGAGTTTGTCTATCGCAGGGGACCACCAGATTGGCTTCCTGTTTTGGAGGACAGCGTCTTGTTTCTATTGGGTATGGCAAGATCCAGGCATATGTGTATATGTTCGTACAGTGCATTGGTGTATGATTTGATGGTCATGCAACTATTCTCTATTTGCATGGGTGCCATGAACCTAGCCACCTCTGTTTTAAAGAGCCCAAGGATAACTTTGTAGAAGTGTGTCACGGTGGTTCCTTTTTGCAGGGGGGGTGGGGGGGTGGGATATGGATTCCCAAGGTGTTTAGTTTGTGGCTGGATCTAACCAGGGATAATTTCACTATTGGTGTAGAGCAACAGTTGCCCATGTTAATAAAGACAAGGTCAAAGATGCTGCCACCTGTAGTTGGGGTATGAATGAGCTGTTCCAGGGCATTGCAATTAATGAATTCCAGGAAACATTGGGCAAGTGTATTGGTACATGAGTAGTTTTCCCAGTTAATTGAGGGGTAGTTGTAGTCACCCAGTATAAGAGTGTTAAGTTGGACCCTAGTATTCTCCTGGGTGCTTAGGAACGGGGAGTGTGAGTCTTGGGACATGGTCCGGGACCTATAGCAGGCTATGACTTGAATCGCTGTATTACCTAATGTTAGCTACACCTGCAGTATCTTTGATGCATTATGTTGGGGTATGAGTGTGGAGGTGTGCACATCCATTATAAGTATGGAAACACCACTGCCTTGGGAGCTTCAGTCCAAGTTCTTCGGCCAAAAGGTATAGAATGAGGTATGGCTTGGTAGTGCAGGGGTGCTTTCCACTGCTTTTTACCAGGTCTCTGTTACAGTACTAATGTCAATGTTTGCCATTTTAAGGAGTGTTTCAAGTGAGTGCATTTTGAGAGTTACACTTCTAGATGTATAATTGCCACATAATCACCAATAAGTGTGCGACCACCTCTGCATTTGTAAAAAAGATGTTTATTCCACAATGGTAAAAAAACACAAACTGTGTACACATTAAAACAATAAAAAGTTGAGCGCTTTCACCCCCAACATAATGGGCTTCATCAGAACAAAAATAGTTGCTATGAATACGCCTTATATTTAAAAATTGGCACCAAATTTGCAGCTAGTGTTAAACTATTAGCCTTTTAAATTCTTAAAGCCATACCTACATAAATAGTAGTACCGGCTGTCTAACTTGATCTGTCTTATCTGAAAAAAGGCAGCTCGCAAACTGTACCAATGAAATATGTGTGTACCTATCCATAATGAATTTCCTTCAAACATGATTTGTATGAATCATAACCAAAGTCAAAAACATACGTTGTTCAATGACCATTAGACTGTATACATATAAATATAAATACAATGAATATATAGTGAGAATACAATGAATCGTCCTTTCCATAATGCTTAGGACCCATATGCTGTTTGATGTTAGTACAAATACATTGTCTAACTTCATAATAAAAAATACATTGTCTAACTTCATAATAAAAAAATATAATAGAATAAAATGAGAAGTGATGTATAATTCCATGTATACACATACATGATAGTATGTGTTAAAAAATATTGTGCAAATTCAAAAGAATACACAACTAGAATAAAATGAAATGAAACTGAAATATACATGCCTATAAAGTAATACTGAGTCCACTTCTAGCAATCTAAAGTGCTGTGACTTAGTAGTAACAGTTAATATGTGATGTTGAGAGGAAATAGTATTATAAATACTGTCAACATCTCATATAACCAAAAAAATCAAATGTAATTTAATATGAATGTAACATGTTAAATATGTTAAATATATAAATGTATGATATATGAATTGCAACTAAAATTTATCTAAAAATTAGTTCATTTCCAAAATGGGCTTACATGAAATGTGGTCATTAAGCCCGGGTGGTGTTGCCGCATACAAGTATAACTGCCACCAAACTTCCTTAAAACTTAATAATGTCTTATGATCACCCCCTCTAGGGTCCATTCTAATAGAATCTAGAATAGCAAATTTAAATTCATGTGTATCGCCCATCTTCTCAACATGTCTGAATAAGGCATTTGTGGGATCCTTCCTCCTCATGTTGTACACTTGTTCGTATATACGTTTCCTAAAGCACCTTTCAGTCTTACCTATTTAATAACTTGCACATTTACTGCACTTAGCCAAATAAACAACCATTTTTGTACTGCAGTTTCCTTGTATAAATTTTACTGTTGGCCTAAATCCGTTGTTAATAATCAATTGTTCTTTTTCCAATATATACCTGCATTGATTGCATGTACCACATTTTGTAGTGTGTGTTGTTATTCCCTTCACTCTACCCTTCACTCCTACAGGATGTTGCTACAAATAATCTTTAATATTTCATCCCATTTTGTATACTATTCCTGGTTTTGTGCACATAATGTCTATCAAAATGGAATCTCCAGACATCAAATACCAATATTTGCTTAATATATTAATCACATTACTTGCTACTGGACTGTACTGTAATATAAAGGATCTCTGGTGTTGGGCTGTCTCACTATCATTGTTGTTCCTGGCCTTTGTAGCTTTTTGTGCCTGTTTATTCACAACACCAGAACCTAACAGCGGTTTGAATTTGTTTCCCCATTCTTGTGTAACGTATTGTCCCACATCTTGCATCATTTCCAGTGGATACCCCCTCTCTTGAAATAAACCGGTAATAAATTTAATTTCTTCAACCATTTTGTTATAATCACAAGTCATACGTACAGCTCATATTCATTGCCCTTTAAATATATTGTATTTGAGCTTCTCTGGATGACAACTGCCATATTCCAAGTAGTCACTGGAAAAAGTACTTTTCCTATGTATTCTAGATTTCAATCCACCTTCCTGATTGTAGATGTAAGTGTCAAGATATGGAATTCCATCGTAACTGTGAGAATATGTGAATTTGAGAAAATCACTACTATTGTTCAAAAATTGAATGAAGGCATTGAATTTATCCAAACTATCATCCCATAATATGTATATGTTGTCTAAAAATCTTGAATAGTGTTTAATACTCTTGTAATATACACTGGGCAATAAAGTTGTATCCTCTCAATCAAGCATGACCAGGTTCGCATATATGGGGATGCAAGCTGCCCCCATAGCTACCCCCCTGGTCTGTCTGAAATGCTCACCCTCATAGTAAATAAAATTGTTGTCTAACACTATAGACATACATTCTAAGAATAAAAATACTTAATCCCAGTTTAAATTGGTGTGTTTGGTGATACTGTTGCAAAAAGCTTCTAACCCTGCTTGTTTGGGAATGCATGAAAAGAGGTCTATGACATCTATGGTAAAAAACATCAATCCCTCTTTCCAAGCATCTGCGGGGTACATACTTAAAAACTCCCATGAGTCTTTCATCATGTGAGGTATCCTGTAGTAAATGTGTTTTAACCACACGTCTATAAGTTTACCCATGGGAAATGTTTTTGATTTGCTACCAGAGACGATAGGTCGAAATTGGGGATCTTGTGTGTCCATGTGCACTTCTGGTATGCCCACTAAGGTAGCTAATCTGGGATGTTTCACCCTCAAATAATTGTAGATTTCACTAGTTATTCTACCATCAATGTGAAATTCCTCAATATATGAATCTATTCTTTGATAAGCAATATTGATCTCATTGATAGAAATAGGTTCATAATTACCTGAGAGATAGAGAATGTCATACATTTTCTTAGTATATTCAATACTGTCGTATATGACTACCCCACCCCCCTTGTCTGGTTTCATCACCCTGATATTTCTGTCCAGTTGTAGTGCTTTTAATGTCTTCCCTTCATCTTCCGTCAAACTCCTTATGAATTTTGTTTTTTTAAACTCTTTATACATTTGATATATCTCTCTGGTCACTATTTTCTCATATGTATCTACCATTGGGTGACTGGCTGGGATGAAATTACTATTTTGCTTTATCACTATGTCTGAAATTGTTTTGTTATTATTGATATTTTTTTGAACTTTAGACCTATGTTTGAACAATACTGCAAGACTGATCTTTCTAGTAAATTTCTTAACTTCACACAGACAATCTACTAAGTCAAAATGTGGGTTGGGTATATATTTCATACCCTTAGCCACTAAACTGAAATGTGTATTATGCATTTGTAGACTGGAATAATTATAAATATTAAAGTTGTTATATGTATATATTTTGTCCTTAACTGCAATGTTATTACCTTGCACAATATTGTTGTGTGCACTGTTTCCTACCACTGTTTGTTCTTCCACCATTGTTTCTGTTTGGTTCTTGTATGTGTGTGGTACTGCTGCTGATATCTGTTTCTGTATGGCTGTCCTTGTGGGATATCGTCCCTATGAAAATGTGATTCATTATTTTAATAATGTGCACTATCCTGAAAATAAGCAAATAAGCATTATCAGCCTTTAAACCATTTATATCTTTCAATTCCCCAATAAGTAAATCATATGTTTTAGACTTCCCACAGTTTCTGTGTTGGTAATAATTGTATCAGAATCCTGTCATTTTATCAAAATTACAATTAGTAGTTAAACATTTGTTGAATTGTATGTCTTTACTTGTTGTACCAACTCTTCCTGACTGAGCGTCAGGATGAGTATGAGAAAAAACAGTACCTTTATTGTGTTACAAAGTGCTACCGGTGACTGTTGAATAAGTTTTCAATGGAAGTAATCGCTTTGGCTTGGTGCCAGTAGGATTGGCCTCTTTGTCAATGTCATAGATGGAAAAATCTAAAGTGAAATCAGTAATGTTTATTTTACTGCTGTTGAGTGGCTCAGTAATGTGCAAAGCATAATCTATTTCCTTAGGGCAACATCGAACCCTAGAGCTCTGTCCATTGGGAATAGAAAAACTGTCATCATCTTGATCATTTTTCTATAATATACAGTAGTATCCCTTCTATCAAATTATTTGTACAACAAGCTGATGTATTTCGCTCCTGTGTAGGAATATCTTGAGCAGATTTGCCATTGCAAATATGGCCAGAATTCACATCAGCTTTAAGATCTGCTTTAAAATCAACTTTGTCATTGCTATTCGGCTCCTTAGGTGAAACTATAGCAGTACCTGTAGGCATGTTCTTAAACAATTCAAACAGTCTGCTGATTTCACCTTTTAGTGTAACAATTTCTTCACGAAGCCTTGAAACATCCTCCTTCTCTTCTGTACACACATATTTCATTGGTACAGTTTGCGAGCTGCCTTTTTTCAGATAAGACAGCCGGTACTACTATTTATGTAGGTATGGCTTTAAGAATTTAAAAGGCTAATAGTTTAACACTAGCTGCAAATTTGGCACCAATTTTTAAATACAAGGTGTATTCATAGTAATTATTTTTGTTCTGATGAAGCCCATTATGTTGCGGGTGAAAGCGCTCAACTTTTTATTGTTTTAATGTGTACACAGTTCGTGTTTTTTTACCATTGTGGAATAAACATCTTTTTTACGAATGCAGAGGTGGTCGTACACTTATTGGTGATTCTGTGGCAATTATACATCAGTTGGTCGTACTTGTTACATTCGGAGGTCGATTGTGGAGCTATGGATATCACCGGTGTCAATTCCCCCAAACGAAGTGTAGAAGAGAAGTAGGAACTTTCAAGGCTTTGTGAAGAAATTGTTACACTAAAAGGTGAAATCTGCAGACTGTTTGAATTGTTTAAGAATATGCCTACAGGTACTGCTATAGTTTCACCTAAGGAGCTGAATAGCAATGACAAAGTTGATTTTAAAGCAGATCTTAAAGTTGATGTTAATTCTGGCCATATTTGCAATGGCAAATCTGCTCAAGATATTCCTACACAGGAGCAGAATACATCAGCTTGTTGTACGAATAATCTTGATAGAAGGGATACTACTGTATATTATACAACGAATGATCAAGATGATGACAGTTTTTCTATTCCCAATGGACAGAGCTCAGGGGTTAGACATTGTCCTAAGGAAATAGATCATGCTTTGGACATTACTGAGCCACTCAACAGCAGTAAAATAAACATTACTGATTTCACTTTCGATTTTTCCATCTATGACGTTGATGAAGAGGCCAAATGTACTGGCGCCAAGCCAAAGCGATTACTTCCATTGAAAACTTATTCAACAGTCACCGGTAGCACTTTGCACGACAATAAAGGTACTGTTTTGTCTCATACTCATCCTGACGCTCAGTCAGGAAGAGTTGGTACAACAAGTAAAGACATACAATTCAACAAATTTTTAACTACTAATTGTAATTTTGATAAAATGACACAGGATTCTGATAAAATTATTACCAACACAGAAACTGTGGGAAGTCTAAAAGATATGATTTACTTATTGTGGAAAAAATTGAAAGGTATAAATGGTTTAAAGGCTGATAATGCTTATTTGCACAAATGTATTAATATGAAAATTGTTCCAAAGTGTTTGAGATTTTTTAAAATGCCCATGGGTTTAGTGTTGACTGACAATGGTATTGCTGAATTCAATCAATTTTTAACGATTGTGGCTTCAATTTTATGAAAATGCTTATTAAATATAAAGATGAGAAATTATGTAAATTGGTACAGTAAACTGAGATTTTAAATACAAAAATAACTAATGACCTGTTATTCTCAGAATGGGAAAGATTATACACCAAACAATTTAATATAGCTGAGAGATGGATATCCAATATTTGTGAAAGGAAACACAAAAAGATTTTAAGAGATGTGGAACACTACAAGAAGGGTCTGGCATACAACTGGCACAGTGACAAAGGAAAGTAGAAGTACGAAAACAAGACACTTAGTAAGGAACAGAAAGTAGGGAACTTTCAGGATAGTGCACATTATTACAATAATGAATCACATTTTCAGAGGGACGATATCCCACAAGGACAGCCATACAGAAACAGATTTCAGCAGCAGTACCACACACATACAAGAACCAAACAGAAACAATGGTGGAAGAACAAACAGTGGTAGGAAACAGTGCACACAACAATATTGTGCAAGGTAATAACATTGTAGTTAAGGACAAAATATATACATATAACAACTTTAATATTTATAATTATTTTAGTCTACAAATACATAATACACATTTCAATTTACTGGCTAAAGGTATGAAATATATACCCAATCCACATTTTGACTTAGTAGATTGTCTATGTGAAGTTAAGAAATTTACTAGAAAGATCAGTCTTGCAATATTGTTCAAAGATAGGTTAAAAGTTCAAAAAAATATCAATAATAACAAAACAATTTCAGACATAGTGATAAAGCAAAATAGTACTTTCATCCCACCCAGTCACCCAATGGTAGATACATATGAGAAAATAGTGACCAGATAGATATATCAAATGTACAAAGAGTTTAAAAAAACAAAATTTGTAAGCAATTTGATGGAAGAAGAAGGGAAGACATTAAAAGCACTACAACTGGACACAAATATCAGGGTGATGAAACTGGACAAGGGGGTGGGGTAGTCATATACGGCAGTATTGAATATACTAAGAAAATGTATGACATTCTCTATCTCTCAGGTAATTATGAACCTATTTCTATGAATGAGATCAATATTGCTTATCAAAGAATAGATTCATATATTGAGGAATTTCACATTGATGGTAGAATAACTAGTGAAATCTACAATTATTTGAGGGTGAAACATCCCAGATTAGCTACCTTAGTGGGCATACCAAAAGTGCACAAAGACACACAAAATCCCCCATTTCGACCTATCGTCTCTGGTAGCAATCAAAAACATTTCCCATGGGCAAACTTATAGACATGTGGTTAAAACACATTTACTACAAGATACCTCACATGGTGAAAGACTCATGGGAGTTTGTAAGTATGTACTCCGCAGATGCTTGGAAAGAGGGATTGATGTTTGTTACCATAGATGTCATAGACCTCTTTTCATGCATTCCCAAACAAGCAGGGTTAGAAGCGTTTTGCAACAGTATCACCAAACACACCAATTTAAACTGGGATGAAGTATGTTTAGTCTTAGAATGTATGTCTATAGTGTTAGACAACAATTTTATTTACTTTGAGGGTGAGCATTTCAGGCAGACCAGGGGTGTAGCTATGGGGGCAGCTTGTGCCCCCATATTTGCTAACCTGGTCATGCTTGATTGGGAGGATACAACTTTATTTCCCAGTGTATATTACAAGAGTATTAAACACTATTCAAGATTTTTAGACAGCATATACATATTATGGGATGATAATTTGAATAAATTCGATGTCTGCATTCAATTTGTGAACAACAGTAGTGATTTTCTCAAATTCACATATTCTCACAGTTACGATGGAATTCCATATCTTGACACTTACATCTACAATGAGGAAGGTGGATTGAAATCTAGAATACATAGGAAAAGTACTTTTTCCAGTGACTACTTGGAATATGGCAGTTGTCATCCAGAGAAGCTCAAATACAATATATTTAAAGGGCAATGTATACGAGCTGTACGTATGACTTCTGATTATAACAAAATGGTTGAAGAAATTTAATTTATTACCGGTTTATTTCAAGAGAGGGGGTATCCACTGGAAATGATGCAAGATGTGGGACAATACGTTACACAAGAATGGGGAAACAAATTCAAACTGCTATTAGGATCTGGTGCTGTGAATAATCAGGCACAAAAAGCTACAACGGCCAGGAACAACAATGACAGTGAGACAGCCCAACACCAGAGATCCTTTATATTACAGTACAGTCCAGTAGCAAGTAATGTGAATAATATATTAAGCAAATACTGGTATTTGATGTCTGGAGATTCCACTTTGATAGACATTACGTGCACAAAACCAGGAATAGTATACAAAATGGGACGAAATATTAAAGATTATTTGTAGCAACATCCTGTAGGAGTGAAGGGTAGAGTGAAGGGAATAACAACACACACTACAAAATGTGGTACATGCAATCAATGCAGGTATATATTGGAAAAAGAACAATTGATTATTAACAACGGATTTAGGCCAACAGTAAAATTTATACAAGGAAACTGCAATACAAAAATGGTTGTTTAATTGGCTAAGTGCAGTAAACGTACAAGTTATTACATAGGTAAGACTGAAAGGTGCTTTAGGAAACGTATATACGATCACATGTACAACATTAAGAGGAAGAATCCCACAAATGCCTTATTCAGACATGTTGAGAAGATGGGCGATACACAGAAATTTAAATTTGCTATTCTAGATACTATTAGAATGGACCCTAAAGGGAGTGACCATAAGACATTATTAAGTTTCAAGGAAGTTTGATGGCAGTTGTACTTGGATGCGGCAACACCACCAGGCCTTAATGATCACATTTCATGTAAACCCTTTTTGTTGATGACCTAATATTTTAAATACATTTTAGGTACAATTCATATATCATACATTTATATATTTAACATGTTACATTCATATTAAATTACATTTGATTTTTGTTGGTTATATGAGATGTTGACAGTATTTATAATACTATTTCCTGTCAAAATCACTTATTAACTGTTACTACTAAGTCACAGCACTTTAGATTGCTAGAAGTGGACTCAGTATTACTTTATAGGCATGTATATTTCAGTTTCATTTCATTTCATTTTAGTTGTATATTCTTTTAAATTTGCGTAATTTTTTTTAACACATACTATCATGTATGTGTATACATGGAATTATACATCACTTCTCATTTTATTCTATTATATTTTTTTATTATGAAGTTAGACAATGTATTTTTTATTATGAAGTTAGACAATGTATTCATACTAACATCAATCAGTATATGCGTCCTAAGCATTATGGAAAGGACGATTCATTGTATTCTCACTATATATTCATTGTATTTATATTTATATGTATACAATCTAATGGCCATTTAACAACGTATGTTTTTGACTTTGGTTATGATTCATATAAGACATGTTTGAAGGAAATTCATTATGGACAGGTACACACATATTTCATTGGTACAGTTTGCGAGCTGCCTTTTTTGAGATAAGACAGATTGAGTTAGACAGCTGGTACTACTATTTATGTAGGTATGGCTTTAAGAATTTAAAAGGCTAACAGTTTAACACTAGCTGCAAATTTGGCGCCAATTTTTAAATATAAGGCGTATTCATTGTAACTATTTTTGTTCTGATGAAGCCCATTATGCTGAGGGTGAAAGCTCTCAACTTTTTATTGTTTTAACGTGTTCACAGTTCGTGTTTTTTTACCATTGTGGAATAAACATCTTTTTTACGAATGCAGAGGTGGTCGTACACTTATTGGTGATTCTGTGGCAATTATACATCAGTTGGTCGTACTTGTTACATTCGGAGGTCGATTGTGGAGCTATGGATATCACCGGTGTCAATTCACCCAAACGAAGTGTAGAAAAGAAGGAGGAACTTTCAAGGCTTTGTGAAGAAATTGTTACACTAAAAGGTGAAATCTGCAGACTGTTTGAATTGTTTAAGAATATGCCTACAGGTACTGCTATAGTTTCACCTAAGGAGCTGAATAGCAATGACAAAGTTGATTTTAAAGCAGATCTTAAAGTTGATGTTAATTCTGGCCATATTTGCAATGGCAAATCTGCTCAAGATATTCCTACACAGGAGCAGAATACATCAGCTTGTTGTACGAATAATCTTGATAGAAGGGATACTACTGTATATTATACAACGAATGATCAAGATGATGACAGTTTTTCTATTCCCAATGGACAGAGCTCAGGGGTTAGACGTTGTCCTAAGGAAATAGATCATGCTTTGGACATTACTGAGCCACTCAACAGCAGTAAAATAAACATTACTGATTTCACTTTCGATTTTTCCATCTATGACGTTGACGAAGAGGCCAAATGTACTGGCGCCAAGCCAAAGCGATTACTTCCATTGAAAACTTATTCAACAGTCACCGGTAGCACTTTGCAACCCAATAAAGGTACAGTTTTGTCTCATACTCATCCTGAAGCTCAGTCAGGAAGAGTTGGTACAACAAGTAAAGACATGCAACAAATTTTTAACTACTAATTGTAATTTTGATAAAGTGACAGGATTCTGATAAAATTATTACCAACACAGAAACTGTGGGAAGTCTAAAAGATATGATTTACTTATTGGGGAAAAATGTAAAGGTATAAATGGTTTAAAGACTGATAATACTTATTTGCACAAATGTATTAATATGAAAATTGTTCCAAAGGGTTTGAGATTTTTTTAAAATAACGATGAGTTTAGTGTTGACTGACAATGGTATCGCTGAATTCAATCAATTTTTTTAGCGATTGTGGTTTCAATTTTATGAGAATGCTTATTAAATATTAAGATAAGAAATTATGTAAATTGGCACAGGAACCTGAGATTCTAAATACAAAAATAACTAATGACCTGTTATTCTCAGAATGGGAAAGATTATACACCAAACAATTTAATATAGCTGAGAGATGGATATCCAATATTTGTGAAAGGAAACACAAAAAGATTTTTAGAGATATGGAGCACTACAAGAAGGGTCTGATGTACAACTGGCACAGTGACAAGGAAAGTGGAAGTACGAAAAAAAGACACTTAGTAAGGAACAGAAAGTAGGGAACTTTCAGGATAGTGCACATTATTAAAATAATGAATCACATTTTCAGAGGGACGATATCCCACAAGGACAGCCATACAGAAACAGATTTCAGCAGCAGTACCACACACATACAAGAACCAAACAGAAACAATGGTGGAAGAACAAACAGTGGTAGGAAACAGTGCACACAACAATATTGTGCAAAGTAATAACATTGTAGTTAAGGACAAAATATATACATATAACAACTTTAATATTTATAATTATTTTTAGTCTACAAATACATAATACACATTTCAATTTACTGGCTAAGGGTATGAAATATATACCCAACCCACATTTTGACTTAGTAGATTGTCTATGTGAAGTTAAGAAATTTACTAGAAAGATCAGTCTTGCAATATTGTTCAAAGATAGGTCAAAAGTTCAAAAAAATATCAATAATAACAAAACAATTTCAGACATAGTGATAAAGCAAAATAATATTTTCATCCCACCCAGTCACCCTATTGTAGATACATATGAGAAAATACTGACCAGAGAGGTATATCAAATGTATAAAGAGTTTAAAAAAACAAAATTTGTAAGCAATTTGATGGAAGAAGAAGGGAAGATATTAAAAGCACTACAACTGGACACAAATATCAGGGTGATGAAACCGGACAAGGGGGGTGGGGTAGTCATATACGACAGTATTGAATATACTAAGAAAATGTATGACGTTCTCTATCTCTCAGGTAATTATGAACCTATTTCTATCAATGAGATCAATATTGCTTATCAAAGAATAGATTCATATATTGAGGAATTTCACATTGATGGTAGAATAACTAGTGAAATCTACAATTATTTGAGGGTGAAACATCCCAGATTAGCTACTTTAGTGGGCATACCAGAAGTGCACAAAGACACACAAGATCCCCCATTTCAACCTATCGTCTCTGGTAGCAATTCAAAAACATTTCCCATGGGCAAACTTATAGACATGTGGTTAAAACACATTTACTATAAGATACCTCACATGGTGAAAGACTCATGGGAGTTTTTAAGTATGTACCCCGCAGATGCTTGGAAACAGGGATTGATGTTTGTTACCATAGATGTCATAGACCTCTTTTCATGCATTCCCAAACAAGCAGGGTTAGAAGCTTTTTGCAACAGTATCACTAACTGGGTCGAAATAGGTGTTCAGTGTTGTTCCAAACTACAAACCTCTCCCCTATCTCGACCCTTGTTAAAACCCGTTCTTAGGCTGGTTTTTGGTCTTTGATATTACCGTTTTCGAACTTCCATGTTCGACAACAGTACAGTCGATGGAGTTCGCTTTGACATTCTAATAGTAAACCCTGATACAACATCTGCTACACTATCACTTGTCCAACCATGCAGGAGTTATACATGACTCCACATCCTATGTGTGGTGTGTCATCTCACCATCCATGTTGGCATTCAGGACATTACATGTTGTAAGAGGTAGTGTGTTATGTCCCATGCTTGTAATCTATGTGGGGCATGTAATGTGTATGTAGTAGTACAGTACATAATGGTGGAAATGTAGGCTTACTAATCTGTGTATTGTCAACTGTGTTGCTGTTACTGCGTGCACATCCCGTGTGTCAGTCCTTACTGTGTGTATGCCAAGGATATACCATTTTATCTCACTGTTCCACCTGGTGGACTCATGGATACATACCACAGACCTGTCATACACCGTATTATGCATGCCCTCATCAACTGCACCGGGGTTTGGTGTATGTTAAAGACATGGCTGGGCCAGCAGGTGTTGACAGGTGAATCTGTTGCAGTTAATGTAATGGCTACACTTGTCAGGGACCTGCTGACAGTACTGCAGTAACCTGTTCTGTATGTATGAGCCTGAGGTAGTATACAACACTCAGCTTACATGTCTGGGGGCTACCTGTCTGTGACAAGGGGTATGTATGTAAGTTGACACTGTCTGACAACAGCGTCCGTCACACACTGTGGCATGCATACATACCTGGTGCATGTACATATGAAGCTGTACCTTGCCTATGACATGGTCAGTGTATTCCCAGTCTGACATACTCCTTCTTGGGAATGTTTGCAAGGCCACAGCCTGCAGACACACAGACACCTGGGGCACAAACAGAATACAGCATATCAGACTACATTCGGTCAGTGGTACTAACAGCAATAATGCATCCTGGCTAATAATGTACATAGAATTGTATGTGTACCCATAAGAAATGCAAGCAGACAGCACCTTACATAGGATTACATATCTACACTGTACTATATTCGCAATGTGCATCAGACCCATATTAGCATGTCCCTGCATTGATGGCATAGATGACAGGGATGTGGCACAGGTATCATACTGTGCACAGGTGGTTGTGTGGGTTTGCCAGAGGCCTAGGCTTGGCCATACAGTTGATATTGTGTGTGTGTATTTGGAGGGGTAGCCAATACATGTGTGCAGTGCTGTGTGTGTCTGGAGATGGCCTGCCTGTGATACAGATATGTGTGTGTATATATGCACACAGTCACATTACATGGCAGCCCTACACAGGGGTACATTGGACAGCTTTGGACCATATATGGCAGGGTGTCCAGGTCACCATCTCTGGACACAGACACAGGAACTGGTCCTACCAGGGGTATCACTAGCACCACCAGCCCCAAGGCTAGATGCAGTACTCCTTCCTGATGGTGATGACTGTCCACTGCATCTGTGCCCCTGACATGACTGGACAGGACCATGTAGCCATGGCCTGCTCCAGTAAGATGTGGATGGCAACCCCCCTTCAGTAGTGCTGGTGTTACTGCCACTAACGGACTGGGAAGGTGCATGGCCCCATACACTCTCAGCTGTTGTTGGTGATGACCTACATCCACATGACCTATGCCCATCTCCCACCACATGCTCTAGCACAGACATGCCATGGTCAGGGATTGCCAAGGTCTCACCCCACTCTCTATTAATGACCTCAGTATTTTGATGTGTGGACCCAACAAGGTCATGTATGTCACCACATACATCAGGGAGAGTTGCATCCACCACCCTGAGTATTTGTATGTTTTGTTGTGTTCACTATGTGCCTGTGCATCCATGACAGCCTGGATGATGCATCTGCTGACTCCTTCTGTACCACTTGCAACAGTGACCCAATGGGCAGCATTCCTCCTGCAAGCACCCCTGTCCATCCACCTGTGTGGGACCTTGCCTGCACTCTGGCTATGGTCAGTGTCTGCACTCACACCTGCCATAGTCACCACACTAGCCTGTTCAATGCCACCACCTGCCAACTGTCCATTGTCTGTGGCCACTGGTGACAGGGTATGTGCAGGCATTGTCACTGTGTGCAGCAATGATGTGCACAACAGAGGGATGCCAACTAATGGCACAGATTCAGCCCCTGACAACCCCACTTGTACCTCACTATTCTTTTCATCATTGTCAGAGTCTGCAAAGATAATGACATCATTTTTTAAAAGAGGGAACCCAAACCCCATCGTCATATGTGAGAGGAAGACAACATATGTACATTAATACCTGCACTTTGATGTTGGCTGCTACACACACACACACACACACACACACACACACACACACACACACACACACACACACTTACAGGTGAGGTGGCACAAATCTGTTACACAGACCACACGTTACCCACATGCTGAAATGCATGACACACAGCCCTCAACATCATCCATTGCAGCCAGTTTTACTATATGTAACTGACAATATGGAGCTCTGGAATATGTGATTAGTGTTAGTATGTGATGGCCGTTCCCCAGCACAGACAGCACCCATGTACCCAACATTGCTGTTCACCTGTATAGCACAGTGGCATGTACTACAGAACATTCCTCACAACTGTGCATATCCTCACAGGATGTGTAGAGGTCTGGCTCATATGTTTGCTCTATTTCTCATAACCTCTGTGTTTCTCTGTTACATAAGTGGGATGATCTGAGGAGTGACATCACTAATTAATGACATACATGTGAGTGTCAGATCTCCAAACCAGCAGTGAATGTATGGTCACACAATTCCTGTTACACACCACCAGCCTTCTAAGCTTACAATGGATATGATAAGTGTACACAACCCTGTTAACATTCCATGTTCTTGTAATATACAAGATGAGACCGCAATAATGCATTCAAATATGTCATCCACCTTCCATGTGACATATGACCTGTGCAATCCAATTGATAAACAAACATATATGTTACGTGTAAAATATAATGACTGCAATATGTACAATATGGTGATTGCATAAGTGTGCACACTCTTAAAATGATAGATTGTCATAGCACCTTGTAAGTGGCTTACAGCATTCACTCTTCTTGTGAAGGTTTCTATCAGCATGGCACAGCCTGACTTGGCATTATTTGGCCACTCTTGCATGCAAAGATCACCCAACTCTGTCAGGTTACAAGGGCAGCTCATGTGCACAGCCCTCATCAGGTCACACTTGGGTTTTCTATCTGGTGTAGGTCTAGTCTCTGGCTGGGCCAATCCATAATCATGTTTGTGTTCAGCTGGAGACATTCTTAGGTAGCTTTGGATGTATGCTTCAGTTCTTTGTCATGTTAAAGACTGACACACCTCGTCATCCTCTGCATTCTTGCAGATACGTGATGGATTTTGAGCAGAAGTAGGTGTTATTAGGAAATGTTTAGAATTCCCATCACCATGACTACATGCTCTGTTCTGTCTGTGGAACAGCAGCCACAGAGCAGGCCACTGCCACCAGTGTGATTCACCATGGGGATATTGGTCTTCAGGTTATGAGAGGTGTTGCTTGTGCACCACACATACCTGTTAGTATTGTGGCTGTCAGATCGATCCCTAGTCTCATTACACCATAACACATTTTCACACCTGCTTTTGGGAGATGTGATGTGCTGTATTGCAATTTGTATCCACCCCTGGATGTTTTTGGTGTGTGGAAATACTTCCATGTTCTGACCTGGGTCTATATTAGATCACTGATCACTTAAAAAAATTGAACAGTGATTAATCGACCCTATGTAAGTGAAACTTACAATTTCGAACTGTCAGAACAGTGATTTTTTTTCCTAGGGAAAAAAATCACTGTAACAGCAAAAAAAAATAAAAACATACTTTAAACATTACATTAAGTGGGGGGCTTTGCCCCACCACACACCCCCTACTTAAATATACCAACTCCGAGACCATACTACAGTGCTGAAAATGGCAAAGTAACAAAGCGGCCAAGTGAATTCTTTCCCAGGGAAAGAATTTGCTTAAAAGCCACTTCAATATTTTGCTGTTTCAGGCTTTTGAGTTAGACCGAGATGTGTTCGAAAGAATGCATCTTCGGTCTTCTAATAGGGAACCTCTGACCCTACCCCATCAGCCGGATGTATGCAGAATACAGGAGAGTGTTCTCACAAGTAGTACAGAACACCAGTACTATCAAGAGGTTCCTGCAACTCCCTCTGTGTTGCTGTATGTCCCCTGGCAACCTCCCTGGCCAGGTCTTGACATCAGGTTCTTTTCAACAGCACTGTCATCCCATATTCAATCCACTGTGTTCCATGCTGTATGCGATGCTGTGGTAATGTTGTTGTATGGACCATACCACTGATAGCCATTGGATGGTGTATTATATAAATATTCAGTAGGTCTGTGTTTATTGACATCATTATTTTTCACTGAAGAAGGCATTTGCCGTAACCGGTTTGAATTTGATCTATTTTGGGATATTTTTATGTCCTTTAAGATCACTACAATAAAGTTTGGACTATTTATGCTGGCCTCTGGTGTTTTGTTCATTTTGGTTTGGCTGAGCATGCTGTACGAGCGAGGCATTGTGTTTTGACTGTTCAGTTGGTTCTCGCTGTTGGCGTTTTAGTCCTCACTATCGGTAGGAGAGGTCTCCTTCCTCAGATTTATTCAACCAGCTGGCTTACTTGGCTTATAACGTTTTGACCTATATGTACTGGATGTCTGGATGTGTAAATTTTCTTTATTTATTGGACATATATGCGTGGTGAACTGCTTCTGTCATTTGGAGTGTGGAAAGTGCTTAATTCAGGTACTGAACTGTTTTTTACTAAATTTGAAACTTTTTCTCTGCTGATTATTTCGAAAGGGGCGTTCATCAAACATAAAGAGGATTGTAAAACTTTGTGGAACTTTTTGAAATAACATTTGGATCGTTAACTTTATTACCGGAGGTTGTAAAGGATTTCAACATTTTTGTAAAACGACACTGAGGGCCCATGTTTAATTTGGAAGTACATCACCATTTTCTCACTTTATGAGCATTCAGTCGGCTCATTTTTCATCACGGACTTGGACTTGTTCTGTTTTATGTATGGACATTCAAATATTTTTGCATTTTGCATTTCTGATATGACCAAAGTTAATTGTTGTATTTCTGTATACTAAAACAAGTGCAGGTATATGAATCATTTGGTTATGTATTGGACATGGTGATGGTTTCAATATAACTATTGCTAATCTATATACAACATCAAGGCACTTTTTCATGTTTAATATATTTGCGATATTCTGTTTTGGGCTTTCCTGTTGGGATAATTGTTTTATGCACGTGCAGATTAAGAAAAATATATAAATACGAGCTGTTGGGGCTATATATTGGACATTGGGTTATATACTAGATATTGTAAATGTTTCAACATATGAATGTGATCTTTTGTTTAATATCAAAGATTTTTCTTATTTACAATATCATGTGAAATACGTATTACATATAGACATATTGTTCAGCGAAACTTTATTCTGGGTTTGCTGTTTGAGATGACTGTGTTTTATGTACGAGACTATGTTCCGAGGCTTAGGTTAAACAATGTACATATTAGAATACTCTAATCTGATGTATTAATGAACATCTTTATATCTGTTAGGGTTGGTTAATCAGGTGGAATTTTGGACTTTATCTATTAATCCCTGTTGGGTACAATTATTGGGATCTCCCTCACTTTGAAAGTTTGGCCATATTCTGATTGCGTTTTTCATAACGCTTACTATTCTAATCAGGTATATGGTCAGTTGGTCTACTATCTTAGGGGACTAAATGCTATTATACTTCATATATTATGTTTTGTTGTGTTTTTCATCACGAATGTACCAAGGACATTTGAGATTTGGATAACATTACAGTATTTGGGTCATTGAATGAAACAGTGCTTTGCACACTAATTATAATTTTGTATATCACATTTTTGCAGTGACAAGCAACATACATATGGGTGAATAACATTATTATCATTATAATGGATATAATGGGGACATATATGGTCCAACTATATGATCAGTAAGGAGAATTTATTTTCCATTGCCCCCGTTGGTCATATTGGGATAATTTGATATATAACCAATTGGCAAGTTAAGGGTATTGGGAGTATTACTGTTCTTGAATATTTGGGCCTAGGTTAAGTCAGATATATGTATGTATAGTGATATATTATTTGAATATATATCATACTGCAACATTTTGGTAATGGTTCAGATGGTCCTTTATGTTATAGATCTACCCATTGGTGATTGTTGGCAACACACTTTTGCCAATAATTTAAAAATATATATTATTGGTGTTCAACTAGTAATTTTCTGGTCCTGCCCTTAGTTTCACTGTCTATATTCTATTTATTGATTCCCACATTTTCTCTATAGTGGTATACTTCTTTGGACAACCTGCCCACACTTACTTACTATTCATAATAATTTTTAGGATGGATTTGGATAATATTTTGGACGGGTTGTATGCTGATCAGGATGATATCAGGGTTTTTAGAGTAGATTCTGTCCCAAGCAACATCCCAGGTCAACAGAATGTGGATATATCTGATGGTTGTGAATTGGCTTTTCAAAGCTTAGAAAAGGGCCTTAAAGGGCTAAGAGCAAATATATGGCACCTTAGACTATTTAGGGCCTATTTGCACAAAAACATGGCCCCAAGAGGGCTTTGTATTAAGCTTCGACCCATGGTCAGCAGATCTGAACAGAGGTTGACCAATGAATGGAACCAGGCATTACAAGAAGGCTCTATGACTTTTGTAAAACATTTGGCTTCATACTATGAAAGGATTATTGACACAAATATATTGGAAGTCAAAACTTTGAGTGCAGAATGTAAAAAATTTCATTCCACAACCAATTATCAAAATTTGGTGGTGGGGTTGTCCAAGGAATTAACCACATATGACAAAATGAATAAGGATAGGAAGATCAAAAAATTCAATCGTGATATTATGGACTACAATAAAGGACATCCTTGTGAAATTCAAAGATCAGTGAGATTTCAGGAATCTGATCCTGGAATCCCCAGGTGCAGGACCAGAAAAAGACCTAGATCTATACTAAAACGTAGTGACAAGTCTTATACCAGCACCTCAGGGGAGGAGTCCTCGTATACCGATAGTGAGGGTATATCCTTGGTTGATTCACCTATAAAGAAAAGACCAACATTAATGTCCCTTTAGAAGGGGTAGTAAATACAGAGGGGGGCGGAAACATACCAATCGCAATAGGGACAGAATCCATGGAAGGATTGATTCAAACTTTACTGAAATAATAAAAAATAATTGTAACAATGTTTTAAATCTATCTAATACCATACTAACTGATGACCAACAGAAATTACTCAATAAAGGATTGGGATTTGTACCCAGTTTCTTTTCTGATCAATATAAAATAGCACAAGATGTTTTGAATTTCTGTCGCTGTCTTAACCTTAAAATATTTTTTTCAGAACAAAATACAGTTAATTCTCAAAGATCTGCTGAATTTCGATTTCATAAATCATATTTTCAGCCACCCATGAATAAAAATGAAGCTATTTTTCAACAAGCTGTACTAAGGGACCTACATTTTCAACATTTTGAATCTCATATTTTGCAGGATAATGTTAACATGTCTGAGAAAAAAGCTCTAACTGAACTTAAAGATAATCACAATATTGCCATACTCCCAGCGGACAAGGGAGGGGCAGTGGTTATTTTGAATATGGATTATTATATTCAAGAAGGGCTTAGACAATTATCAGATTCTGTATGTTATATGTACATGGGAATTGATCCTACACCAAAATTTAAAAAAGAGATAGATGCATTTTTAGATTCAGCAGTGGAAGAGGGCATTATAACACCCAAATACAGCTCAACATCTTAAGGTAAATGATCCCTCCAAACATATTTTCTATTTGCTTCCTAAAATACATAAATCTATTACTAACCCTCCAGGTAGGCCCATAGTATCTGGAAATGGCTCACTCACTGAACCACTATCAGTGTTCCTAACTGAACAGCTCAAACCATTACTCAAACAAGTTATGGCTAGGATACAGGATACCACGCAATTTTTGCGAATTATACGGGATACACAACTGGAACCTCATTGGCTTATGTGCACTCTTGATATTAAGTCCCTGTACACGAGCATACCACACTGGGCTGGGCTGCAGGCTCTGCAATATTGGTTGGAGAAGGCTGAACTGTACCCACCAGGTTTCAATACACTCATTATCTGCATGTCCGAGCATGTGCTTAGCAAAAATGTCTTATACTTCCAAGGAGAGTGCTACTGGCAACTACGGGGGATGGCCATGGGGGCATCTTTTGCCCCCATATATGCTGATCTTTTTATGGCCTACCTTAAGGAATGCCTTATTTACAATCCAATGCACAACATCTATATGGTTGAGATTGACATTTGGAGGAGATACCTGGACGATTGCTGGATGGTGTGGCGTGCTGATTCATCATATCTATATGAGTTTGTGGAATATCTTAACAGTAACATCTGGGGAATCGAGTTTTCTGTTACCTTTCATCTTGACACCATTAATTTTCTGGATGTTACTATCTATAGAAATGATGATCACACTTTGAGCACAAAAATTTACCGTAAATATCCACAATATAATACATTACTACATGCTTCTAGCATGCATCCGCACCACACCATCCGCAATATCCCCAAATCCCAATTTCTCAGAATCAAACGTATTAGCTCCTCAACTATTGATTATGAGAATGTTAAAATTGATCTGGAAAATAGATTCTTGCAGAGGGGGTATCGTACTACTGATATTGTATCCACTAGTACATGCAGAATAGGATTACATTGCTTGAGTATAGGGACCATACATCAAATCCACAAGATACCATCATCAGATTCATTACTACATTTGGTAGGAATCATCAGGTGATAAGAAATGTTTTGAATGATAATTGGAATATTCTGATGGCTAATGATTTTCTTCGTGATACTTTAGGAACAAAATGCCAGTTGTCATATAGGAGGGGCAGAACTCTGGGATCCCTGTTCTCCCACTATAAACAGAGGGAAAGTGGAGGAGCCAAATATAAACAATTGACAATAGCAGGGGATGAACTTTTGGGAACTTTCCCTTGTGGTCATTGTTCTTCATGTAACCAGGTGAACAAGTTGAAACAATTTACGAGTTCTAACACTAGTAAAGTTTATAATCTCAGGATATTTGCTAATTATTCAAGTAGCTGGGTTATATATTTGGCCACATGCCAGTGTTCTGCCTTCTATGTAGGAAAAACATCACAATAACTTAGAATAAGAATAGGTGAACATTGGAGTGATATTCGGAATAAGAAACCTACGAATGCTCTTTATCAACATACTATTAAACACCCTACAGCAAAGTTTATGTTCACTGTTATTGACAGAATCACTGGTAATAGGAATAATCAGCAGGGATGGCAAAACATACTGAGCCATAAGGAAAAGTACTGGATTATCCATCTTGGAGCCTTGTTTCCACCTGGTCTAAATGACCACTTATGATAAGTATATTGTTTATATACACATTGATTTATGTATTACTTGGCTCATATGGATATCTCCTTAATGTATTATTTATACTAACATATTTTGTTGGTTAGCAAGTATGATGTATTATTTGTATTATTTGGTCAGTCCTAGCGTTTTATATGTTAATATTATGCATATGCCATTTATTACTTTATTTCTGATGCAGTCAACTAATAGCAGTTCACTACCATATATCTACCATCATACATTAAATGTATTATTTTTCTATAAATATATGGATATTATTTTTATATAACATCCATATACATACACTTATATTTTTTGTATATCAAGGTGGTTTTAATTACCACGAATATGTTGTAATTTATACATATTATTAACACAGTATTAGGGTATGGACCATACCATTGATAGCCATTGGATGGTGTATTATATAAATATTCAGTAGGTCTGTGTTTATTGACATCATTATTTTTCACTGAAGAAGGCATTTGCTGAAACCGATTTGAATTTGATCTATTTTGGGATATTTTTATGTCCTTTAAGATCACTACAATAAAGTTTGGACTATTTATGCTGGCCTCTGGTGTTTTGTTCGTTTTGGTTTGGCCGAGCATGCTGTACGAGTGAGGCGTTGTGTTTTGACTGTAATGTTGTTGTACCCTACTCTTGACTGATAGCTTTCAAATATGAGATCCCTTCGCTGCTATGTACGCTGTCTGCAAGCCATGGCTGTTGCTGTTGCAGGCAACTGAGCAAATGCTACGATCATCCCACTTGGACAGCAGACTGTTATTTGGTTTTAGTCAGAGTGCCTTTACTTGATGGCTGGTGTGTACCCAAGCAGACTGTATGCTGTCAGTAAATCACAAGCTACTGCAATAACATATTATTTGAAGGGTGTGCACATATATGCATCCAGCGTATTGTGAGGTCTGTATACTCCATATTTGGTGGCCAACAGATTGTTTGTACAGGGAAATGTTCATGTCATAGGTCACATTACAGTTTGGGAAAGATGAGGACTGGCATATTGCGGTGTCAATTTATATATACATCACAAACACCTGGCATCTTAACAGGGGTGTGTACACTGTTTATATGCACTATATGACAGTAATGTTTCACACATGTCCTTACCTTAGGCCATTTGTCCACACATGTTGTTGCTCTCTGTCCAGAAGTGTTGCACTGACAGGCCATGAGTTGTGCTACAGGGATGATACATTCTCATCAGATAGGCCCATGTGGTGACCACTGTGATGCAAAACAGTTGACCCCAACACAAGTGAACATGCACATAAAGCAATATGGCTATGAGTGACAGTTGTGTGTATGGTATATTGCATGGCCTTCACATGCCTGAGGTTTGGCAAACCACAACAGTACAATTGCATACTCACCAGCTGCAGGCTGTCATCCCACATGCAGACCAGATGGATCTAGTTAGTTGTGTGATGGGAGTATGGTCAGCAGACCCACATGTGGCATTGGTACAGGATGGATGTAGCATGTCTGCATATTTACAGTACAACCCACAATACTATACAATTTGCTGTCCTTAACCATAGATGTGCACATCTGTGCATTAGAAAACCCCATCCACAACTGCAATCTGACCTAACACATGCACATAGATACTCTACAATTACAAGTATGTTTGTTACACTCATCTAGTAATCTACACTGGGGCCTTACCTGCACACTCCTTGTCCATTGTCTGGGTGCCAACCACTTCCAGTATGTGGGGGGGGTCTGTACTTTGATGTTGTACTGGGATGGGTGCCCCAAGGTACCCATGGAGCTCCCCAGTGGGTGTCAGTGGGGCTGCAAGGCCAGGCCCATGCCTGTGGCTGTGCGGTCCCTGGCCACTGCAGCAAACCCTTTGCCGGGCATGGAGTATGAGGTCACTTTCATGATGCCAGACATGCACTTTTATACATGTGTGCAGGCCGACATAGTTTACCCTGTGGACAAGGTCATCCCACAGGCCGGTCCTCTCCTACAGATGTTGCTGGCTCCAGCCAAACATTAAGTCATAGTTGTATAGTATGGCTTCTATGATTATATTTGTCTCAGCTCTGAGAAAGTTGACCTTTGCTGATGCGACATTGCACCTGGGAGAAATAACAAGGGAGACACATCACAGGACCTCATACATTTGGCAACCATATATACAGAACCTGAAAATCTATATTGAATGCCAGTAGTCACCACTCACAACCACACCATACCCCTGTACCATATCAGCGTTGTATCTGCTTGCATTGCACTGCTGGCCTTGAGGTGTCATATTCCCCCCGAAGAGGGCTACATAATGTCCTACTCCTGAACTCCTCATTCATGTCTGTGTCGAGGGATGACACTGGCCATCTTCCATGCGGATGTGGTGTGGATGGTGCTAAGGCTTGGTGTGACTACAGTGTGTAATGGAGCTGGTAGCACATGCCCGAGTTCATGTAGGATGCAGACAGGGGATGTTATCAGGTGCCATGGATACTTAACATTTGTTGCCTTTCAGTAGGCAATATGTACCTGCTCACTGGTGATAAGGTGAGGGGTGTGGGTGCTGTGCATATCCAGCTATAGTGCTGCTGAGACAGGGGGTGATGTTTGCCCTAAACCTATCTGTAGCAGGTTTTCTATAGCTATGTTGTGTGTGTATGTGGTCTGATTGGCCACCATTACAGGGTGGGTTGGCTTGAGGCCTCAGAGATTGCAGACATATGTGAAGATGGCCTTGTGATTGGCCTTGGTGGATGTGTCCAATTTGCACTCATAGTTAGCCATACAGTGCGCCACCTGTAACCTTATATGCTTGATCAGACAAAGGCTGACTTGATGCCAGGTTGGTGAGTGCTCCTGATTTGGCCTGTATGGCTAATCTAGGGACCAAATCTGTGGTTTGTGTATTGCAGCTGTCCACCACAAGCATTCAGCCTACCTTGAGGGGTTTGATGTTTTCCTGTCGGGTATTGCTGAGGCCATAAAGCTATGTAGGTGCCCACATAGTATTGTGTTGTGCACCTGGACACAGCTGCTAGTTCCCACATATGGGATGCCCTTCATGTGGGCCTTGCCCATTTAAATGGCCTATGTGGGGGACATTTCAGAGGTGTGGGTGGCTACAGCTTCACAGACAGTAGGTGGAAATACCTCACAGGACAGGACATGTGGAGACAGCCCAGCAACATGGGAGACAAAGCTCCAGAGTTTGGTACAGCTTGTAGGTCATTAGTGTTGTTACACACATGGGGGGGGTTTGCTACATGGACAGGGTTTGTCTGCACATACATTTACTGGGTAACTTGACATCTGACAGTGATATGCCTCTGACATAGCTCTCAACTGGCATGTTGTCCACAGACTGGCCAGATGTTTGCCTATTATGCTTGGTCTGTTCCTTGACCAACATCTGTTATTGTGGGGTTGGTAGGATAATGTGAGGATTGCAGTCAGTAAGTGCTGTCATACATTGGTGTTCCACACATCATTTCCTTCAGGGATGTGATGTTACATCAACATGTGTAAATAAATAAATTAATTAATTACCAAATAAACTCCAGTTAGCATGACAATGACCTGGCAGACTCCTGACCATGGTATGCAGTAGTGGCCAGGGTTGTGGGTCCACACCCTGGTAATTCTGTGGAAATCTACATATATGACAGTATGTCTGTCTGGCCATTGTGAACAGACTGCCAAGGTTGTGTAGCAGTGTTGTGTGTTTATGTTTTTAGGCTGGGTAGGGAGAGTAGCAGCTGTGAATGCCATACCTCCTTTACCTATCTGACTCTGCATGCTGCTACAGCTGCTGGTGATCTATCAGGTCCGTATGCTTGTCGGAGCTGACTGTGAAATGCTGTGTAACACCTCAGGATTCCCAGTACACTGTGACTTGGGGCAGTATATGTAGGGGTAATGTGTGAGTGGCAAATGGTATGTGGTTGCTCTCACAGTATTATACTGTTGTGTTCAGTTTGCTTACTGGTATGTTACTGTCACTGTGATGCACTTGTTTTGGGGAGTGCACTTTCACACCAGTGTCTGTGTTCCACTAGTACTACATCCCTGTACTGCCTGTTATGTTCGCTAATGCATGTGTATAGCCCCAGAGCTGGACCTGGGTAGTGTTATGTCAGTCTGTTGTAGTTTGGACATTGCTCAGTAGCTCAGTGTAGTTTTCCTAATGTTGTGTTTCATAGTTTCATAGTATAGTACTAGGCTATCTGCCCTGGGACATTTGTAAGCCTAGCCATAGTGATGTGGCTTTTGCCACCCCATGAAATGGTACAAAAATGTACAGAATAAATCTAGAATACTGTGCCTCTGTCTAGTAGTGACACAATGAAGGTCCCCTTATATAATAGAATTAGTTTACTGTGCCCCTGTCTAGCAGTGACACAGATGTGACCCCTGGGGTAAACTTTCGATCTCCCATCCACTCATCAAGATTTCTCTTGAAGAGAGTCAGTGAGGGGCTCTGCCTAATACGAACTGGGATCCTGTTCCAAAGCATGGGAAGCCTCTGGGTTATGAATCTATCCCTCCAGCATGTCCTATTCATACTTGTGCCAAGGTTTAAGTCTTTAGCTCTCGTGGTCCTGATGGATTTGGATTTTTTGAGGTGGAGCATGTCCATCAATTCCTGATTGGACATGGCCTTGTACGTCAGGCAGAGATCACCCCCGAGCAGGCGGTATGCCACTGAATAGAGCTGAAGTTTCTTTAGTCTGGCGGAATAAGACATATGTTGGAGACCCTTGATCCTTTTGGTGAGGTACTTCTGTGGTCTCTCCAGCTGTTGCAAGTGCCGGGTGAGGTTCATACCAAATGGGGCATTGTACTCAATCATGGGTCTGATGAGGGAGGAATATAGGGGTACAATGACATCCTTGGATCTGGATGTGAATCCCTTCATGATGAGGTGTGCAAGGTAGAATGTCTTTCTAACCACTTTGGCAACGTGGGTGTCAAATGAGAGGTCGCTGTCTACTTGGGTCCCTAGGTCTCTGATTACTTTTTCCATACTCAGTGGGTTGCTGTCTATGTGATAATTTGTGGGTACTTTGTTTTTCCAAAAGGGATGACTATACATTTTTGGCATTTAGTTTAAGGCCGTGACTACGGCACCAGTTGTCCGTTTCAGTGAGGCCTTTTTGTAGGATGTGTGTGTCTGCTGGTGTATTGACTATGGCGCCTAGTTTGCAGTCATCTGCAAACTTTGTCAGCCACAGCCCTCTCATGTTTGCTTTAACATCTGAGAAATAAATGCCGAACAAGAGGGGTCCCAGGACAGATCCCTGTGGGACACCACTTGTGACTGGCTTTGAGTCTGACATTGCTCCAGCGATTTTAACTTTATGGGTTCTGTCCTTTAGCCAGTTTGCAACCCATCTAGTGACATAGGGGTTTACTTTTAAGCTGTTTAGCTTATCTATGATGCCTGAGTGGGGTATTGTGTCGAAGGCTTTAGCCAAGTCCAGGTATGTTGTATGGACTGCTTTGCCCTCATCAATGGCTCTAGTGACTGTTTCGAAGAAGTCAACCAGATTTAAAAGGCAGGATCTGCCCTTCACAAAGCCGAACTGGGTGGGGTCAAGTGTCTGTAGGTCCCCTATGTCTCTGTTTATGAGTTCCATAATGATTCTTTCCATAGCTTTGCAGACCAGGCTAGTTAAGCTTATGGGGCGGTAGTTTCCAGGGTCTGTAGAGGCACCCCCCTTGTGGAGTGGGACCACTGTTGCTGTATGCCAGTGTACAGGTACATATCCCGAAGTAAGGCTAAGGTTAAATAGCATTTTATGTGTGGGTTTAGCTCCTCTTGGAGTTCACGTAACACGCACCCCGGGATACCGTCAGGTCCCATTGATGCTGTGTTTTTTGCTTTGTTTAGGGCGGTTCTCACTTGGACATCTGAGATGACAGGGAGATTACATTCAGCTGGGATAAGTATTTCTTCTTTTGGGGGTGAAGGAGGCGAGAAATTTGCACTGAACCTGTCAGCCAGAATGTTAGCAATATCTGTGGGTTCAGTGTATTTTTTGTTGTTGTGAACCAACTCTGAGCATATCTGAGGTTTTCCGCCCAGGTTTCTAACATAGTTGAAGAAGGCTTTGTGGTTATCTTTAGTGTCCATAGCGATTTTTTTCTCAAAGTTTGCCTTGGATGTTTTTATGAGAGAACGTAGTTTTCTGCTCATGTTGATCAGAGACGTCTTCCCTTCATGGGATTTCGCTCTGACGTGCAGTAGCTTCCTTCTTTTGTTATACAATTTGTTTATGGCTGAGGTCCACCAGACAGGACGCTTACATTTGGTGGAGAGGGACTTGGATTTGTTTGGGATTGCATGATCCATGCATTCTTGGATATGTCCATAGAAAGCATTTGTGAAGGATTCGGCATTGCGGGATGTGGTATCCACTGGCACAGTGGGCTTAAAGGATACCATCTCCTTCTTAAGAAGAGTGAAGTCTGCTTTTGAGAAGTTTTTCACTGTGGTCTTTTGTGCTGGGGGTGGAGGTGGGATATGTATATCCAGGGTGATTAGTTTGTGGTCAGATCTCACTAGTGAAGGGTATACTTCCAGTGTGGAGCATTTTGTCCCCATGTTTGTGATGATCAGGTCTAGTATATTATCTCCCCTAGTGAGAGAGGTGACTAGTTGTTCCAGTGCATTTGAATTTATGAATTCCAGGAACCTTTGGGCTAGGGGATTAGGGCTAGAATAATGTACCCAATCTATGTTTGGGTAGTTGAAGTCTCCCAGTATGATGGTATTTTGTGATACATTCATATCCTTCAATGTCTTCAGGAAGGCTGAGTGGGGTTCTTGAGGTTGGGAGGGTGGTCTGTAACATGCTACCAGTTGTATAGCAGTTTTGCCTATGGTTAGTTGCACCTGTATGGTCTCTATTGCTTCATGTGTTGCTACTAACCTGGAGGTGTGGGTGTCCTTTATGAATATGGACACTCCCCCTCCCTTTGTGGTTCGGCCCGGGTTTTGGGGCCGAAAAGCATGATACGAGGTATAGCTTGGTAGCACTGGGGTGCTCTCAGGAGCCTTGAACCAGGTTTCAGTTACTGCACAGACGTCAATGTTCTCCATGCTGAGGAGTGCATCAAGTGCCTGCATCTTGAGATTTAGACTTCTGGCGTTGAGCAGCATTACTCTTAGTTTTTTTCCATTTTTGTTTTCTAAGGAGGTGGGTTTGTCTTTTGAGCCTTGCCTAAAAAAGGCACTATGGGGGTGGCAAGAGCCTTAGCCAATATCCGGAAGCCCAGTGGTGGCAGGTGTAAGCCATCCCTTGCGAAGCAGCGTGGCTTGTCCAACATATCATCCCAGGCAGACAGACATTGGATCCCCTTAGAATGACACCAGTACTCGAGCCAATTGTTAAAGCTGATCATCTTGTCTTTGTATTGTGGTATCATTCTTGGTGAGGGCAAGATGCTGCTGAGGGTCAGGGTCATACCAGCCTGGGCTACATAATCGGAGAGCTCCTCTATGTCTCTTTTCATGTAGTCCAGGGAGGTACGTCTCAGGTCATTCACACCAGCATGGACAATGACGGAGTCATATTTGTACTTGCTTTGGAGTGACCTGAGTGCGTGTGTTATGTGGCAGATCCTAGCCCCCGATAGACAGCTCACAGTCACCTTCTCCTTGTTCAGCCTGGTCAGTGGGACATCAGTGTGTCTGACTATGGAGTCACCTATTACTAGTGTATCAGGAAAGGTGTTTGGCCTTAAGGGCTGCGATTGGTCGACACACTGATTTATTGAAGTATGTGTTGCATGTGTTTTGTTTTGAGGTGGTGGATTTTTGGATGTTTGCTTTGGGAGCCTCTGTTGTTTTGGTAAGTTTTATATTAGAGCCTCCGAGTATGTCTTTGTGTTTTTATGTGTTTAGTTTGCAGTTGTGGTAGGTCTATGTGAGACTGGGATTGTTGTGTGTGTGGTTGCCATCTCCTCCTGTCTAGTCATGCCAGCCCTGGGTTGAGAGTGTTCAGCCTCCAGTTTGGCTATATAGTTGCATCTCTCACATGTAATTGTGTTTGTTGGGAGGAGGAGAGGGTTGTCTGTGTACATGAGACAATTGTAGCATTGTCTCAAGATGCCCAGATTGACCAGCTGAACTGGAGATGATGCCAGTAATCTACCACTCAACATGCTAGAACAGTATAGGGGAGTGGTATACATTTAAGGGAAGTGGGTATTCACAGGGGTGGTAAGTAGATGTAGTGCTTTACTTAGTACGAGAGTGCTTACTTAGTAGAGAAGTATTGAGAACAAGTGCTAGGCTTATAATACAGTGAGTAGTCTGGTTATACTAAGAGTAGAGCTTCCTTAAGGGAAAATTTGAAGAGCAGACTTGGCGGAGCCAGAAAAAGTTTAACCTTGTTTAACTGCTATGCGCACGACCGCGCAAAGCCGTGCAAACACGGATTTTAAACAGTGAACTACAAAAGAGCTAGGAATGGTCCCAAACAACCAATTACTACAGCTTCTTGTGCTGAGGTCACTTCCCCGAAGGACAGGTAGGCTGCTCAAGGCTCCCCACTCCCACTGGTGAGCAAAGAAACTTCCTTCTATCCAAGTAAGGTAATGGACAACACAGTTATGTTGTCCACTGTGTTATGTCCACATATTCACAGGATGCCCAGTTGTGTGGCCAATATCTTTTGTCTGGTCCCCATAACTGTTATGTATGCATGACACATCAATGGGATGATGTGGGGGCTGAGGTCAGTAACTAATGAGAAGCAATTGAGTCCTGGAATTGTGATATTTCAGTTGATATATGTTAGGACATACACTGTTACTACATGAACATTCTTAGCTTATCTACTGAAGTATTTTGGACATGTCCCTATTTTCAGGCCTTTGTCCCCCCACTTTGTCAGGCTTGGTCCACATTCATTGCATTAAGGGGTTCTGAGTATACCTCTCCAATGCCAGATTTTCCACAGAATGTCCAGATGTTTGGACTATACTTTTGGTCATTTCCAAAATGTATTTCTATTTGTCTGGTAAATCATGGTGATGATCCAATGATTTATGATAGTAAATAAATGACATGAAATTTCAGTTCCCATTATCATATCCTTCAGTGATTGTCTGCTGAAACACACACTGTTGCTGTAACACGTTTTCATTTGTAACAGCAATTTTTGAAATATGTCCATATATGTGATCCTTCCTCCCCTCTTTTACAGTCTTTGTACAGGTTCCTTGCACTAATAGGTTGAGAGGGATGGTTCTGAGATATGCCTGCACTGCATGTTATATACATATATACACACACACACACACACACACACACACATATATATATATATATATATATATATATATATATATATATATATATATATATATATATAAATATATATATATATATATATTTTTTTTTTTCTTCCTTTATATTTAATATATGTATATCTATATCATGACTGCATGTTTACATATATATGTTTCATCAGACATACATATATATATATATATATATATATATATATATATATATATATATATATATATATATATATATATATATATATATATATATATATATATATGTGTGTGTGTGTGTGTGTGTATATATGTCTATATACAACACAGAAAAGGTTCCACAAAGCTCTCTCTCCCTAATGTTTTATGCCTCTATTGCATGATATGTTTGACAAAGCTATATCAATTCTTACAGTGCAGCTGATGTAGTGGTACAGTCCTCTGACGATAATGACCAGTGTCATAGGTTCAACACTTGGGGCTGCTGCTTTTTTTTTTTTTTAATGTTAAATGACCTGATTGCAGGATATGATCATTAAAGCACTCCAAAGTTTTACAGCTCAGATGGTGTAGTGGTATGATGCTGTAATTGTTTAGGGCAGCATGCTGCGTTTGAGACTTGGCAGGGCTGAATATTTTGTTGCCGGGCAGAACAAGCTCTGATGGATACAAACTGATTAAGGCACATTTATGCATATCATATGTATAATGTTATATTTAAGCAATAATCCACAGCTGGGTGTGGGTAATGCTGGATTTACCTACAGTTGGTGTGGTTTGGTCACGAGGGCAATGCCTTCATGACCAAACAATGCCAACTGTGGGTAAATCCAGTATTGCCCTCACCCAACCATGGATTATTGCTATTATACAATGACATTATTTAAAAAAAACAATACTTACCTTTCTTAAATAATGTCATTGTATCATGCCTCCATGCTGCCCTTCTGCAGTTTTCCAGTATCCTGGGCCATTTCTGATGTATTGCACATGCGTAAGGGACATGTGTCCGCACTTATGCAGTACATCATTGCTGTGAAGAGGCAGCAACGGAGATAGGGGGATATCAACTGCTTTTTTTTTAACATATCTCGGTATGTTATACGAGTTGAAGAACTCGTATAACATAGTGAGATAAATTAAAAAGGCAACAGAGATCTTCCTTTCTCTGTTGAAAGGAAGATCTCCATTGCATTTTTTATGATATCTTGCTATGTTATACGAGTTCTTTAACTCGTAACACATTGTGAGATATGATCCAAAAGAGAAGCACAGGAGCAAACCAAGGCTGACAACAAAAATCAGCATAAATCCAGCAGTCACTGAGGCTTATTCAAGCAGCAGAAATAAATGCTAGTTCAAACAATGACTGAATCCATGCCAAAGACAAGTAGAATCCAAGTTGTTTCATTGGTAAGCGCTTTTGTCAAACCATAAGAAACAAACGGAGTGAGATATGTTCAAAAAAAGCAATGGAGATCTTCATTTCCCCATTGTTATCTCTGCATACTAAAAATAAAAAAACAGGAGATGTACAAATGGAAATAGTCCAGGCATCTGGGCCTTTTTCCATTTGCATACTCTTGGATTTGCAATGGGTACTCTGTTTGGGCTGGCCAATTACATACTCATTTTTGTATGTTAATGGCCAGTCATTGTACAATATAAAATAAATATTTACCTGCACATTTATAATTTTACATTTACCTTCCATGACATCTCCCTATGTGCTTTCATTACATTATATTCTTGTGTGATTATACTGTATGGGGGCCGTGTGTTTATATGGGGGTTTCACATATTTTCTACACTGACATCTCACTTTTGGAACTGCTACACTACCCCTGGTTGGCAAAAAAATAATTGCTACATAATTTGTTTACTAAAATAAGTAAGTTTAACTCTACTTTTACATGATAAAATAAGCTGTCTATCTTGGGACTCAAACCATGAACACCTACATGTAAAACTGCAGCTCTACCCACTACACTATCTTGGCTTAGAAAGTCTTTGTGTCTATTTTCATTTAACTCCTATGAAATATCTGAACTGTAATGTACACATTCAGCTACACTTAAATATCCCTTAGGACATTAAAAACTAGGATATATTATTATTTTTGTAGGTTATAAGGGTGTGCATTGTGGTTTTGTGACAACTGCTTGGGACTGTGTTTGTGACATAATGGCAATGCCTGGGCTTTCAGGTTTATGTGTGTTTCATGCTTAAGCATGACATGCTCAGTATGGGCTTTATTTATTTTGTGGGGCTGTGGTTGTGCTTCTGTACATTTTCTGGATGTATCCCCTGTTATGTGTGCATTTGCACACATTTCCTGCTTCTGAAGGATGCAGAAGTGCCATATGGTTCTTTAACAATACAGGGGGTATGCCACAGAGGCTATGACACACCCCTTGTATTGCTTTCCTAGTGCCGTGCTTGATTTCAGTGTCCGCGGACACTGAAATGCTCTAATTTACATTTCAGTGTCTGCAGACACTGAAATGCTGACATAATATTAGAGCTAAGCTCTAATATTATGCCAGTACAGCTTAGGAAGTGCCATATGGCACTTTCTGAAAGCAGGGGGCATGTTTACTGTCCGTGCACTGCACGGACACACCACCTGCACTCGCACATGAATCGTGTCCATGTAGAGTTCAGCAGCACGCTTTCATGAATATGCAAGGTGCGTTGCTGCTCTACACTGATATGGAACGCTCTGGAGCATGCAAGAAGGGCTTCTTCTTGCACAGAGCATTCATGAATCCCGGGGCCAGCTTTTCCTATATGGTATCTGGGGCATGTTTGGCAGACTGCTGCATACACAATACCTGTTCGGTCATAATTACATTTTTCTTGTATGTTAAAACTGTGTGCATTAATAACAAAACTCTCAACTGTTTTTATAAATTTACAATAATTTCAATGTCCACATGTATTCACACTATAATCTGACAGTTTGTACAAGGAGTTAAAATGGAGAATAGCAGTTATTGTGGTGCAAGGTTTGATTCCTGCAACCCTTATTGGCCTACTGTGCGACCTTGAGCAAGTCTTTTAATCAGATATGGTTCCCAGTTTGCTCCTGAAAAGGAACTGAGGGACCAGTGCACCTACATGGTTAACAAATAGGTTTAATTATTACATCTATTCTCCCTGATCTTAATCTACAGTTTTATTGCTCTTATTGTTACGCTCTGGTTTTATGAATCTGGAGTCAATAGTCACCAGAGCTGTCCATTCATTGTTATTATTGTGTGTTTGATACAGGTAACAGACCTTGTTTTAGTTACATTTAACCAGATAGCTGTAATTGTTTATCCTTCACTCACCTTCCAAAGTCGACTTGACAATCGAGGACCCATAGATGCCAAAACATGCATGCAGAGATTAACACATCCTTGTTTTCACCGTATTAAATGTAATTATTAACCTGATAGCATGCCAGGATATTTTTGTAAGGCAGAGTCCCACCATCACACTCATTTCGAAAAAGCCAGCTCATATGTCTGTCACCTGTGATACTGAAAGAAAACCCTTGGTGTACTAACTTATTAGTTAGTTTTTAAGACTAATGATTCTGTTTCATGTATGAAAGGTGCAGAGTTTGATGCCTCCTTTCCCCCACTTTTTTTTTCAAGTTTTATGAATTATCTCTGGTGTCTAGTGGTGGCAGAGCAGACTAAAACCTGAGGTGGGAAGGTGTGGGGTTTGAATCTTTTTAGTGCATTTAAGCATACTGTTTATAATATTCCTGGTGTCTAATGCCCCCATCCCATATTATCTTTCATTTTTTGAATATTTGACTTTAAGACATGCTATTTATAGTATTCCTGGTGTCTAATGATCTCCCTGACACTGTGCTGTTACAGAATGATGTGTATTCTTATACCCGGTAGCAAGTGTTCTTTCCCGATCATGTCTTGCATAAGAGTCATGCATAGTGAGTTCTGCCTGGTGGCTAGATTTCTTCCAGCCCCAAGTGTTGTTAAAGTATGATGTTAACAAGTTATCCCTGGTGACTGCTATTCCACCTCACCCTATGTGCCGTTAAGTTACAACATTAAAAAGTTATCCCTGCTGGTTAGTGTTCCCCTCGACCCAATGTTGCAGGATTTTGTCATTTGTCTAGGGGACTATGCAGATATGACAGTCACCATCATCCATCCAGACAAACGCGCACACACACACACACACACACACACACACACACACACACACACACACACACACACACACACACTGACACTACCTTATTACTAAACTCATCTGCACTTACCTCTGTTATAGTGGGGGGGCATAAGGCTTTTGCCATTTTCATTGACATGAGTGGAGATGGGTAATTGCAATGCTTTACACAGATAAATGGTACTCTGAGTCACTAGGCTGCTTAAATGTCTTACTGCAGGCAGTTCCAGGGGAGAGCACATGGCTAATTAGCATATGACTAACTCTGAAAGTACCTCATTAGCATTTAGCACTGCCATCAAGACACCTCACTGACAGGCAGCACCTCTTCAACTTACAGTGCCATGGTAGGGCTGCTCATGTATACAGAAAGGTTTCTATGAGGTGTAGTGAATTTATCTCTATGTTTTTCTCTGTATACTACTCTAGCAAATAATTTCTTATTGGCTAAACTCTCCTTTTTAAAAGTCACCATATCTGCTGACCTCATCAGATCCAAACGTACTGAAAGTTTCAAAGCACGAAAAGAAGAAGTCCAAGATGGCATCTTCGCTTAGTTTAGCAGAAGCATTTCATTATCAACTGGGAATAAAAATCAAACCAGAAGTAGACAAAAATCAAACAGCAACTGGATGTGCCAAAAAAAAAAGAAAAAAAATATATAATGAAAAATATTAGATGAGAAAAAAAGGAAAGTGGAAAATCCATAAATACAGCTGCAGGTACAGGGATCTCCTAGAAAGCCTCAGGTTGACTAGGGTTTGATGCAGGAATGGTTAAATAGAGGCAGCAATGACTACAGTTAGGAACACAAAATAAAATCCAGAGATTGAAAAAACATCAACAATTCTTTAAAACAATAGAGTGCTTTCACCCCAGATCCATGAAACAGGACTTCATCAGTTCTCAACTTTATTAAAAAATTTTTGATTTTCAATCAGTAGATTTTATTTTGTGCTCCTGACTGTAGTTGCCACAATAGCTGTTGCACTTTAATTGGTTATTATTGGATTTGTGTAACAGCGTTACCATATTTTAGTGGTTAGAAGTGAATTGAAACAAAAGATGAACGGCTAATAATGGCAGTCCCGGATAGTGGACTACGTACATGATGGCTTACAAAGTCCATTGAAAAGGTGGGACAAATAAACAAATTCAAGTTCTGTAAAACAGAACTGGAAACAGTCGCACATTTTGTTGCTGGCTGTGATATATTCATGGCAGAGGGCCAGTACACCTGAAAGGAATAATAATGTTTGTCTTGGTCTGAAGGATTTCATACCTGCGTATGGTATAGGAATGCTGGTGATTCCCTGCTGGGTAAGAAAGTATATTTTTTTGTCTTTGACTGCTCCATTTTGTTTTACGTTTTAAGAAATTTAACTTAAATTATCTAGGTTCATATTTCATGTTTTTCATTGGTTAATTTGAATTGTCTCCTGAGTGATACTTAAATACTAAGTGAAATTCTAGGCCTTTGTCTTTGTCTGAAGGATTTCAAACATGCATAAGGTATAGCACTGCTGGTGATTTCCTGCTGGATGAGAAAGTAAACCTATATTTTTTGTATTTGACTAACATAGCTGCTTTCTGTCTTAACTGCTCCATTTTGTTTTTTTGTTTTCTGGTTTAAGAAATCTTGGCCTGGTGACTTTATTCTGTGTGGGAGATATACACTTAAATTATCTAGGCTCATATTTCACATGTTTTTTCACTGGTTAATTTGAATTGTCTCATGAGTGACAATTGAATACAAAGTGAAATTCTGGGCCTTTGTTTTTGTCTGAAGGATTTCAAGCCTGCATAAGGTACAGGACTGCTGGTGATTCCCTGCTAGGGGTTTCCACCAACCCTCCCTTTTGTCAGTATTCTTTTTAAACCTGGTAATTTTAAGCTTCCCACCTCTACTGTAAATTGAGCTTAATAACCCCCTCCCTTTCTACACTGCTTCTCATTGCCTGTCATTAGTACTAAGCTAAATGCCCTTGCGAGACATTTTAAGCCTAGCCAATTAACCCTTGTGAGACTCAAACCCTGCACCTTGTGTTTGTAATGCAAACACCTTAACCATTAGGCCACCCTCTCAATCCTGCTGCTTATATCTTGATTTTTTATATATTTGAATTATGTATCTGCTTATATTGAAAATGTGCATTTTGCCTGTTATTGTCTGTTGCACTGATTTACTTCATCTGAATTCATTATCTAGCTAGCAGTTGGATAAAGTAGTGTATTTTTACACTCTAGCAAGCACTTGTTTTCTCATCAAGGTCAGTGGATTTTCCTTCTAGTATACTGGGAGGTAACCTTGTCTGTCTAGGTTGAGGAAACACTAGAGGTTTTTGCATGTAGTGTTATTGGCTGGAGAGCTACACTAGGATTTTTTGGCTGGAGAGTTACATTAGCAGGGCTGGGATTATTCATCTAGTGGCTATAGGTGCTTACCAGGACTTTTTAAGCTGGGAAGCCCACAAAAAGACTCTAAGTATTTTTTCTTTGCGCTTCTCTTACATACTGTGACTGTACTTCAGCAGTTTAAAAAAACTGTTTGATGCTGCTTTGCCCTATATTTTACTACTGCATTTATTGCACTTTGTATTTCATACCACCTGCTGCTTTTTACTTAATTTAAGAAAAGATCAGTTTCTGCTGTTTTATTCTGTTGCTATTATTAATTTAAGAAAGACTGTGCTGTTTTTTACACTGTTGCTTATTTAATTTTAAAAAAAATATCATGTGTTTTTTCTATTGCTCTGTTGCACTTCTGTTGACCGTAGTATAGACTGGATTCTGTCTGGCTGAATTCAGTTCTGTTTGTAGATTGAGCACTAAAAATCAGGACAACTTTTTTTGGAGAAGCCCCCTTGTACCCTTGCAGCAGGAGCATACAGTAGGACTATCTAATTGAAGGTTACTGGTTTAGGACTCAATCTGAGTTATTTCATTGGTACAGGGCTCAGTTTGAGCTTTTTTATTGGTTTCTTTGTATTAGAAGCTGTTGCTGTTGCACATAGTACATCCTGTGCGCAAGGGTAACTCTTGGCAGTTATGGATGCAAAAGGGCCACTAGAAGTATTTTCCCATAGAAGCAGCTGCTATCTAGCAGAGCAGTTATTGAATAGCTGTCAGCTGTTCGGTGAACCAGCCAGCAGAGATTTTACCTTTTTCCAATCTCTATAGATCCCCTCATTATAAACCTCCTACTGTACACCCCATAGGTTAGTCACCCTAAAATAGCTCTCTTCCTGATATCCCCATCATTCTCTCCTTATCTGCTGAGATACAAATGTTCAAGCCTTGCATTATGGAATGTCAATTTCCCTCTGTTTCTCCTGCCAGCCTGGTGGACATGGGTTTTTTGAGGTAGTGGATCAACTGCCTCATGTTCACTGACAACCCCTGACTCCTAAATCACTTAAGTACAATTTGTGAGAGATGCTCCTGCACTAAGAATCTGGAATCATTGTTCTCACACTCCCAGAACAGCAACAATAAACAGGCTGTCAGAATACACACCATGAGTCCTATTTGTAATATGCACCCAACACATAAACTTTCATATGTAGAAGTACTCTCCAGAAGCCTAGCTAAGCAACAGAGACCTCCAAAACACAAACATGCTACACCTAACACAACACCCAAAGCACCCAAAACATAAAACACTAGCACCTGTGTCTTACTAAATAAGGCCTTAAGGCAACACACAACTATTCCATATATTTTAAATCTAGGTGACTCTAAATTGAGTAGAAGCACAAACCAAATGTGCAAAAGTCTGAGGCAGCAAGTTCAGGAATACAAGAGCAGAAATTTAGTTAAGGAATACAAAAGCAGGAATCCAGTTAAAAAGCGCTTTTTATTCATTTAAAATAATAACTTAAGGCAACAGTACTTCAAGTGCTTTTGTCTCTGCTAATTCATAGACTTTTTCAAGAATGAGAAATACTGTCAAGAAGTTACTTTTAATTGTAAAAATCCACCCCCTTGTTAACATAACATCAATAAAAAGAGTGCTTATGCCATCACTCCCAAGCCTTATACATGTTAAAAAGCTATAAACCATATTTGCACATACAAAACTGAGGCAACAGAATAATATATCACTAATACAATAAAAAGCAATGAAATGCTAACCAACTCTCAAAAAATATTAAAATAAACAGATAATATCTTAATAATAATATTCTATCTATGTAATGCTTTTAATTTAAAAAAACAAGCTAAGGACAGGGCACCGTTAATTCCCAGCCAATTTGTGGCATTTGTTCTTATTTGCCAAAGAGCTTCTTGTCTTTCCAATTGCAAGATCCAAGAACCACCTCTCGGATCAATCTCAAGACCATAAATAATGATGAATTTAAAATGATGTCCTTCAAATTCCTTACAATGTTTAGCAAGTGCACTCGTGTCTTTCTCCAATCATAAATCCCTCAGATGTTCATAAATTCTGCATCTTAACTTTCTTTCGCTTTTTCCAAGATAGAAAGTGGGACAAACCATACATAGGGCACAATATTCCACCCTTTCAGTCTGGTATGAGCCTTTGTTTTTCAGTTTGATAGTGACTCCATTAATCACACAAGATGGCCCCTCCAAAATGTGTGTACAAACAGTACAAGTCCCACATTTTCTCATGTAGCTTAACATAACATTAACTATACCATCCTAAGGGAAGGTATAATTGCCTTCCAAGCTCCATTTTCCACAAATGGCATTGATGGCTGTACTAAGTTGTACATTGAATCCCTCTATAAACATCAACACAAATGTATAGACACAGCCATGCCAGATTGAATTAAAACAAGATTCTCAAGAAAAAAACAAGTCATCCTGGTGGGCATTCAACATTAATAAGTTATATAATAGGTGAAAGAAACTGCTGTCTAAAAATACAAAAGTGAGATCCCAGAACTGGAAGAGCACCCTTCTCAGCCTAAACAAGCAAATAAGACAACTCATAAAATCTTCAAAGAATAACTATGAGAAAA
Source organism: Protopterus annectens (assembly GCF_019279795.1). Taxonomy (NCBI): domain Eukaryota; kingdom Metazoa; phylum Chordata; order Ceratodontiformes; family Protopteridae; genus Protopterus; species Protopterus annectens. The sequence continues at coordinate 1,584,616,316 of NC_056726.1, forward strand.
ATTAATCAACCATAGCCAAAGATAACCATAATGCTTTCTTCAGCTATGACTGCAACCTAAAAGGTAGGACTCGGATGCATGCTGAACTAATTGTGGATGGCATCACCCACACTAACCCTGCAAAAATTGCAAACCTGCTAGTAGATAGGTTTCGGTTAAATTTCACCCCGGTATCCTCCTCCCAAGCATACCATAATCCATGTCTTCATCATCTCCTCTTCCTTGCATCTCCAAAGACCAATTCAGCAATGCTTTCTGCAAGGCTAAAAACACAGCTTCCATGGTATCAGATGACATTCTGAGCTCTGTTCTTAATGTTTTAAAACAAGAACTAGATACACCATTAGGCACTCTATTCAACAACAGCCTGAGTGCTAGCTTTGTCTCCACTGAATGGAAAACAGCAACTGGTATCCCCCTCCACAAGGGTGGCTCAAAAACAGAGCTGGATGACCATGCACCCAGCCTATTCTGTAAGCAATAGAATGAATAATCACGGACCACATAGCTAAGGATATAGGTGACCTCCAAACCCTGGATCCATCCCAGTTTGGTTTTGTCAAAGGCAGGACATGCCTGCTAAACCTGGGGGACTTCATTGAGAACATAACCAGAGCCAAAGACGATGGCAAAGCTGTGCACACTGCCTATTTTGACTTGGTCAAGGCCTTCAACACTCTCCCACATTTAGGCTGTATTGACAAACTAACTCAGTTGACTATTATTTATTTATTTGTTTATTTATATTTATTTTGTTTTGATGCCCGGAATAGTCCACTGGGCATGGAAGAGCCCGTTTTCAGTAGAGGCCCCCGGAGAAAAGCACCACATAATACTGACAGTTATACAATGTTTTTAAATAAAGACAAATACAAGTATACAAAGTTATAAAATAGTAGAATAGAAGCATGCAAATGATGATAAGAAATTATTTAAAAGAAAAAGATGCGATTCCTAAGTCTAAGTAATATTTACAAAGTATAAATGAGATTCATATAGTCTAAGTAATATTTACAAAGTATAGGCATTGTAGGTTTATGTACAGAGAAGATAAATATAAATATATATTTTATATATATATATATATATATATATATATATATATATATATTTTATATATATATATATATATATATATATATATATATATATGGATTCCTATTAAAAGAACAAAAGTTCACTACTTCGAACTTGTAATAGGAAGCCTCACTTCTGCAAAAGTTCACTTTAACAAAAGTGAACTTTTGTGTAAGTGCACTTCACAGAAAACATAGCAGCACAGTGGAGGACATAAAAAAAAGCTATGTCCTCCACTATGGTGCGATAGTCATGGACCTCAGGGTTAGGGCACTTGTTAGGGTAAGGGGATAGTTAGTAAAGCTATCCCCTTACCCTAACCTTAAGGTTCGTGACTATCGCACCACAGTGGAGGACATTGTTATGTCTTTCACTGCGCTGCAGTCTTCACAGACCTTAGGGTTAGGGCACGGGTTATGGTAAGGGGATAGCCCACCCTTACTATGACCTGTGCCCTAACCCTAAGGTCTGTGAGTACTGCACGGAAGTTCAGTACAATACCCGTTCATTGTACTGAACTTCGCATAAGTGAACTTTCGATTAAGTGCACTTTTGCTGCAGTGAGCATTCCATGAACTATTTCCAATTAGTGAAAATTCGATCTAGTGTATGGAACCCATATATATATATATATATATATATATATATATATATATATATATATATATATTTTTTTTTTAATGGGAATTCAGAGTTAGAAATCAGAAAAGAGAGAGAAAAAGGAGAGGTAAAAGATGGTTTATAGTGGAGAAAGGAGTGGGTTCTAGGAGGAGTTGAAGTGGTAGAGGGAATGAGAGGAAGGAGATGCACAGGGTAAAAGAACAGTGTGGTAGCTGGTTAAAGCTTGTAGTGCTTGGGAGATGGCATTAAGCAGTTATGTGGTAGGGGTATAGGAACATTCCCACTTTGAGAAAAAGTGTGATTGGAAAAGAGTTTTGAAGTTTGTCTGGCTTTGAATATTTCGAATGGAAGCAGGAAGAGAATTCCAGAGTTTAGCTACAGAGGAGTATAATAGTAGGTGGCCAGGGAGTCGAAGAGGTTTCTATATATTTTTAGAAGATTGTGGTTTTCTGATCTAAGTGAGCAGTTGGGAATGTAGGGGTTAAGAAGGAGGATAGAGAGGGACAGCTAGAAGGTTTGAATATGAGCTTGTGAGCAGTAGTAAGTTTAAGGTAGTTAGGAAGTTCGAGCCATTACAGAGAATGGAGAGAGATGCAGTGATGAGATGAGTTTCTGGAGTTGGTGGCAAATTTGGAGATTTTATTGTAACAGGTTTCCAGCTTGGCCTGTAAGCCAAGCTGAAGATTAGTGAATAGGGGAGCACCATACATAAGAGAGGGCAAAAGGTAAGTAGAGGTAAGGGTTTGTCTGGTGGAGCTGGTAAGGTACCAATTGTGTCTATACAGAAGACATAGTTTTTGATGAGTTTTTTGATGTTAGTTTGGTTATGATGTCAAATTTTAGATTTTCATCAATTATGACACCAAGCAGTTTGATATGTGATAGTATTTCTATGGGGATGTTATTCTGAGCAGTTGCTGTAAGAGAGTTTTTGTCTATACTGGTGTTTCTGGATGGGGAGAAGATCATTAACTTAGTTTTATTGGCATTTAAGGTGAGGTGATTACTATGCTTCCATTTTTCAGTATTAGAGAAGGCTAACTGATGTTTGAGAAGAAGGGCAGAGTCTGCTGAACAAATGATAGTCAAATCGTCAGCTTACTGAAATAGTGTGGTATCAGAGAGAAACTGGTAGAAGTTATTAATGAAAATGTTAAAGAGGAGGGGGCTGAGGACAGAACCCTGGGAAACACCAGTAGGGGTGTGTAGAAAGGAAAAGAATGAGTTTTACATTTAAATCCTTGCTGTATCTCATAGAAGTAGTTAGTGAACCAGGCAATAGTAGGAGGGGAGAGGTTGGGAGAGGAGAGGTGGGATAATAGTAAGGGGTGGAAAACAGTATCAAAGGCTTTGGAGAGGTTGAGGAACAGAGTAGAAACAATTTTGCCAAAGTCACGAGCAAGGTTAATAGAATCTAGAAAGGAGAGGAGGGCAGTGATGGTACTGTACCCAGGATGGAAACTATGCTGTGTTGGGGTTAGTAGGTTGTTTTAGGTTCATAGGTGTGTACTAGGCTAATGGCCCTGGGGCATTTACAAGCCTAGCCAATGGATTTTCCTGGCATAGTGCCACCAGACCTTAGTTCCCAGTGCCTCTGTCAGTTAGAGCTACTGGAGTTATCCCTGGGGTGAATTTTTTGTTTCCCATTCACTCATCGAGATTTCTCTTGAAGATGGTCAGTGAGGTGCTCTGCTTGACATACATGAGAAGTCTATTCTATACCATGGGCAGTCTCTGGGTTATGAACCTGTCCCTCCAGCATGTTCTGTAAATTGTGGTAATGAGGTTGAGGTCTCTGGAGCATGTGGTCCGGAGGGATTGGGATTTCTTTAGATGTAGCATTTCTAACAGAGCTGGGTCAGACATGGCTTTGTAAGTCAAGCAGAGATCGCCTCTAAGTAGGCGATATGAGACAGAGAATAGTTGGAGTTTTTTGAGTCTGTCCATATAGGACAAGTGTTTAAGGCCTAGGATCCTCTTCGTGAGGTACTTTTACATCCTCTTCAGTTGTTGCAGGTGTCTAGTCAGGTACATGTCAAATGGGGCATTGTACTCGAGGATTGGCCTAATGAGGGAAGACATTCTGACCACAGTGGCAATGTGGTGATCAAAAGAGAGGTTGCTGTCAACCTGTGTTCCCAGATCTCTTATAATGCCTTCTGTGTTCAGTGGACTACCTTCAATGTGGTAATTCATGGGAACTGGGTTTTTCCCAAAAGGGATGATGACACATTTTTTGGCATTGAGCTTAAGGCCATGGTTCTGATACCAGTCATTGGTCTCAGTGAGGCCATTCTGCAGGATGTCAACATCACTTGGGGAGTTAATAATAGCTCCCAACTTGCAAACTCCTGTGAACTTTGTCAGCCAGGCTCCCTTTGTGTTGGCCTGGACTTCAGAGAAGTAGATACCAAACAGGAGAGGACCCAGGACCAAACCCTGTGGGACTCCACTCATGACCGGTCAGCAGTCTGACTTGGAGTCAGCTGCTTTCACACTGTGGGTTCTATCTGTGAGCCAGTTTGCAACCCACCTAGTGATATAGGGAATGATGCCTAGCTTAGTGAGTTTTTCTATCATTCCTGAGTGGGGAATGGTATCAAAGGCCTTGGCCAGATCAAGGTAGGCTGTATGAACCACCTTGCCTTAATCTACAGCTCTGGTGACTGTTTCAAAGAAGTCAACCAAGTTGAGCAGGCATGATCTACCCTTCACAAAACCAAACTGTGTGGGATCCAGAATTTTAAGATTCCCTATATCCTTGATTTTAGGTCCAAGATGATGTCTTCCATAGCTTTGCATATCAGACTCATCAGGCTAATGGGGCTATAGTTCCCATTGTCTGTAGTCACTCCTCCTTTGTGAAGAGGGATGACCATAGCAGTGCGCCATTTGGTAGGGACAAAGCCTGAGCTGAGGCTGTGATTGAACAGGACATACAGGTGAGGTGCAAGTTCACTCTGTAGTTCATGTAGAGCACTGCCAGGGATATTATCAGGTCCCATAGAAGCTGTATTCCTGGCCTTGGACAGTGCTATTTTAACCTATACAGTAGTAATACTGGGTGCCTGGCAATCCACTGGTATTGTGATTGGTCTTTTTGGGGGGAGAGGGCTAAAGTTGGCACTGAATCTGTCGGTCAGAATATCGGCAATACCAGCAATATCTGTTGGCTCGGTATAGGAGGTACCATTGTGCAGTAGCTCAGAGCACATATGGGTATTGCTGTGGAGATTCTTTACATAAGTATAGAAGGTATTTTGGTTGTTTTTACTACCTGCTGTGATTTTGTTTTCATAGCTAGCTTTAAAGGATTTGATGAGGTATCTCAATTTTCTGTTGAGGCTGATAAGGGTTTTTTTTTCCAGTCTTGGGGCTACACCTCATTCTGCTTTGGTTTCCTCCTTCTGTTGTACAGTTTGTTTATGGTAGGGGTCCACCAGATTGTCTTCCTTTTTTTGGAGGAGAACGCCTTGGTTCTATTGGTATGCTGAGGTCCATGCATTTGTGTACGTGTTGGTACAGTGCACTGGTGTATGATTCGGTCGTTATGCAACTATTCTCCATTTTCATGGGTGCTGTGAAGTTAGCCACCTCTGTTTTTAGGAGCCCAAAGTTAGCTTTAGAGAAGTTTTTCATGGTGGTTTCCTTTGCATGGGGGTGGGAGGGATCTGGATTTCCAAGGTGATTGTTTTGTGGTCAGAGGGAGGAGTTGACTATTGGAGTAGAGCAACAGTCACCCATGTTAGTCATGACCAGATCAAGGATATTGCTAACTCTAGTGGTGGTAATAATGAGCTGGTCCAGGGCATTGCAATTAATGAATTCCAGGTAATGTTAGGCAAGTGTATTGGTATATGAGTAGCTTTCCTAGTTAATGGAGGGATAGTTGAAGTAGTCAAGTAAGAGAGTGTTAGGATGGACTCTAACATTTTCCAGGGTGCTTAAAAATGTGGAGTGTGAGTCTTGGGACATGACTGGAGACCTATAGCAGGCTACAACCTGAATCTCTGTCTTACACAATGTTAGCTGCATCTGAAGTATCTCAGATGCGTTATGTTGGGTTATCAGTCTGTAAGTGTGTACATCCTTTATGGATATGGAACCACCACTGCTTTTGGAGCCTTTAGACATTTACAGGGTGGTGCACAAACCAAAATGGTATAACCCACACATTATATGATTCTCAGACTCAAACAGTTGCCACTACTGAGATTAGAACCCCTGTCTATCTAGCTATTTCTACTAGAGTGTTATGCACTTATCAGATGCGCCATGGAGCTTACATGATTTCTTCTCATCCCAAGGTACTTCTAAGGTGAATGTCATTAGCAGGCCTAGTAAAGTTGGGCAATGGCACAATTACATGGTGGTACACAAATCAAAATTTTATAACCTAGACAGTTAATGATTCTCACACAGACAGACGCACACACACACACACACACACACACACACACACACACACACACACACACACACACACACACACACACACACACAGTTGCCGGTATTGAGATTAGAACCCCTGCCTATCTAGTTAGGTGTACTATAGTGTTACACAGTTATCACATGCACTACTGAGCTTACTGGGTTGATAATCGACCAAAGGTGCTGATAACTGCACAGCTGAGGTAAACTGTTACAGGTGCCAGAAAGTCTGCCTTCAGTCTTTCCCTTAGATCTTGCTAGTTCTTTCTTTCCTGCACTTCTAATAGCTTAATAGATTTGCACTTCAACAGGTTTATTTATCAAGTATTCTAGCACACCTGAGAGCCATCAGCAGTAGTCTTTCTGCACAGAATTAGCTCCAATACTTAGTAGTTATGATCACTCCTCCTGGCATGATTACAGTGCAGTTCTCTGTGCTTTTGCCCATTAACCTGGTGCACATGGGCATTCTGAGGCACTGTTGAAACTGCCTCATGTACACAGACAACCCTCTCCTCTAAATTCACAACACTCAGACTTGTGAGAGATAACCCTATATCACCATATTGGAAGATGTGCAATCTCCAGTGAAGACTGCACTAGCTGGTCAAGACGAGAAGGGTCAACACCTGCAACACACCACATGGAACACATTCCCCTCCAGAACACATGGTATCACAGCTCTGACATACAAGCAATAACCACACGCCCACCTTCACAGTGGCACTCGATAGACATTTACCCAAACAGTGGAGACCACCAAGACAGACACACACTCCACCACCACAACACAGCACAAACCACAGGACACAGATTTCACCTACACAGTGTGCCCCTCAACCTAAGCCCCAAAGGCTAAACACCTTGCCTGATACAGTCATCATAGGTGACTCAATTGTGAGGCAGCCAGATGTGCCACTCACTGGTTTGAACATGGTGTAGTTAACAGTCAGCTTTCTATCAGATGCCAGATTCCAGCACATAACACACCCAGTCAGGTCACTCCACAAAAACTACAAGTATCACTCTGTCATTGTCCATGTGTGTGTGGATGACCTGAGATGCATGTCCATGGACTATATGAAATGAGACATGGTGGAGCTATCAGATTTTGTTTGCCAGGCAGGTATGGCAGTAGCCCTGAGCAGTATACTACTGTCACCCTGAATGATACCACAGTACAAACAATGAATGATTGACTTCAACAACTGGCTTATGTATCTGGTGTCACTGTCATGGGAGCCAGTATCTGCTTGCTTGGGATGACAAGACTGACAGACTGATATGGTTTGACACAGACGGCCTGCATCTGTCACACTTGGGTTTCCAGGTACTGGCTAAGTTTCTTACCAACCCTATAGTGTTTTTTTCAGTGGTGGCCCAGATCACATTACCACCAAAACAGCTACACATATATGCAAACAGAGGGTCATGCTGCTCAACACTAGACATCTACATCTTGAGATGCAGCCACTCACAGCACTCCTCAAAATGGTGAACATTTCCATTTGTGCTGTAACAGAGACCTGTTTTACAGCAACAGACAGCACTCCTGCACAACCAGCCTACAACTCATTCCACACCTGTCAGCCCAAAAATATGGGCCACAGCTCCAAAGGTGGTAGTGTGTCCATATTGATAATGGATATGCACACATCCAGAGTACTATCCCAGTATAATGCATCTGACATACATCAGGTACAACTGACATTGGGTGGTAGTGCAATTCAGGTCTTAGCCTGCTATAGGTCCACATCCATGTCCCTAGACTCTCAAGCCACATTCCTCAACACCCTGAAATCTGTCAAGGTCCAACCCAACACTCACATACTAGGGGAGTTCAACTACTCCTCCATCAAGTGGGAAAGATACTCATGCACCAATACACTGGCCCAACACTTCCTGGAATACATCAGTTCCAATGTCCTCAACCAGCTCATACTGACACCCAGTAGAGGAAGCTACATCCTTGACCTGTGTTGATTACCAACATATGTGGCCGTTGCATGACAACAGTAGTCAATTGCTACCTGGTCAGATCAAACATAGAGTAATCACCATGGTAATCCACATCTCAACCACTACCCATGCAAGGGTAACCACCTTGGACACCATCTCCACAGCTGAGTTTGGACTCATAAGAATAGAAATGGCTAACTTCAGAGCACCCATGTCAAAGGAGAATACCTGCATAACTGCCTAATCATACACAAGTGCACTGTACAAATAAGTACATCAATGCATGGAACTAGCCATACCCAACAGAACCCTGACATGCATATCTGAACACTGGAGGCCAATCAGGTGGTCCCCTGCCATTAATAACCTGTACAACAGAAGGAAGACACTGCTGCAGAAAAAGGTGGAGTCCCAAGTGTGGTAGAACACCCTTATTAGCCTCACCAAAAACTTGAGATCCCTCATGGAATCATCTAAAGCTGCATATGATGTCAGAATTGCAGCAGACACTGACAACGATCACAAATACTTTGACAGTTATATCAAGAACCGCCACACCAATACCCAGATGTGCTCTGAGTTATTGCACAATGCTATCTCCTATACTGTGCCAACAGATATTGGCAGCATTCTTGCCAACACTTTCAGTGCCAACTTTCCCCCTGTTTCCACCTAGGGGAATGCTCAGAATAGCAGTGGAGTGCCAGCCACCCAGGGGTACTCCTCCCAGGTTACACCGGCATTGTCCACAAGCAAGAATACAGCTTCCATGGGATCCCACACAATACCAGGCTGTGTTCTACATGAACTACAAAGAAACCTGTCAACACCTATGTGTGCTCAGTTCAGTCACAGCCTCACCTCAGGATTTTTCCTTTCCAGATGGCACACTGCTACAGTCATCCCTCTCCATAAAGGTGTGGGAACTACAGACCCTGTGAATTATCAGTCAATTAGCCTTACATGTGTGATATGTACAGCTATGGAGGGCATCATCAGGGACCTGATAGACAAACATATAGGTAATCTCATAACTCTGGACCCCACACAGTTCAGCTTTGTGAAAGTGAGATCATGCCTGCTCAACCTGTTTGGCTTCTTTGAGTCAATCACCAGGGCTGTGTATCACAGTAAGGCACTACATACAGCCTACATCAATCTGGCCAAGCCTCTTGATACTAGTCCTCAGTCAGGAGTTATGGTTGAACCTACCAAAGTAGGCATCAACCCTTATATCTCTGGGAGGCGGTTGTAAATTGGCTCACAGATAGAACATACAGTGTGAAAGTAGCAAGCTCCAAGTCAGACTGCCAGCCAATCACGTATGGAGTCCCACAGCGATCAGTCCTAGGTACTCTCCTGTTCAGCATCTAGTTCTCAGGACTCCAGGACAGCACAAAGGAACTCTGGCTGACCAAGTTCACAGACAAGTGCAATCCGGGAGCCATCATTAACTCCAAAAGTGATGCAGGCATCCTACAGAAAGCCCTCACTGAGACTACTGACTGGTGTGGAAACCATGGCCTGTAGCTTAACACCACAGAATGCATCATCAGCCCCTTTGGTAAAATCTCAGTTCCCATTAAATACCACATTGATGGGTGCCCACTTAACACTGTAGGCATTATTAGAGAACTGGGGACACAGGTTAACAGCAACCTGTCCTTTAACCACCACATTCCTCTGTGGTTGGGAAATCCCTCTATGTGGCACATGTCATTACCAAGGGTTTTGCATCAAGGAAGAAAGAGGTCATCATCTCAGTGTACTCTTCCCTCATTAGACCACTCATCACATATAATGGCTCATTTGGCATGTACATCAGTAGACACCTGCAACGGCTGGAGAGGGCATAGAAGTACCTCACAATAAGGATCCTAGGCATTCAACACCTGTCTGACACAGACAGACTCAAAAGACTCCATCTATTATCGGTCTCTTGTCACCTATTTAGAGGCAATCTCTGCTTGACTTGAAAAGCCATGTCTGGCCCATGTCTTTTACAGCTGCTACATCTGAACACATTCCAATCACTCTGCACCACACACTGCAGGGACATCAACCTCATTATCCCAATCAACACAACATGCTGGGGGGACAGTTTCATCACCCAGAGACTGGAAATGCCCTGGAATAGACTTCCCATACATGTCAGGCAAAACACCTAGATGACCCTGCTGCAGAGAGATCTTGATGAGTGGATGGGAAATACAAAGTTCACCCCAGGGATCAGTACAGTGGCTATACCTGCTGAAGGGACTGGTAACTAACATCGGGTGGCACAATGGCAGGGCACGTTTATGGCCTAGGCTTATACTGGCTCCAGGGCCATTAGCCTAGTACACACTATGTATATACCTCTCAAGTTCTTAGAGCAAGACATCTGGACAACGCCATAAATAAAAGTGGGAAAAAGGCCCAAAATAGGGACACTTTTTTAATATTGCTCCTACAAACTTAGAAAGTGTATAGAATAACAGGTTTGGCATCAGCAAGACTTATCTGAATGTTATAAAGTCTGAAACTCAAATGTCTATCATTATTTTCTAACAGTGATCTTTACTGATTTGCCACTACTTTGCCAGAAAAGCATAAGTTTGTCAGAAATAGACCAAACATATGAGGCAGACATCTGGACATTGTGCAAAAATCTGTACAGTTGAGAAGTATACTTATGTACCTATAAAGGGGGTGGCATCAGCATGACTGATAAAGTAGGCCAGTGTGTGGGTAACGTATCAAAATATTTCTTTATAGAAAAATACAGACACCCTTATACCCCACATACACATTTGCTGGATCTGAGAATAGAACCCCTGCCTACCTAGTTCTTTGTACTACAGTGTTGCACAGTTATCACATGTGCAACAGAGCTTGCTGGCCTTACAACTTGCCAAAGTGCTGATAAGGGGAATGAGATCAGCAGGCTTGATAAATTAGGCTTGTGGGTGTGAGACTTATGAAAATACATCTTCTTACAAACATGCACACACACACACACACACACACACACACACACACACACACACACACACACACACACACACACACACACACACACACACTCATTTGCCCGATCTGAGATGAGAACCCCTGTCTATCCAGTGATTTATACCATAGTGTTATGCACTTATCACACACACTACGGAGCTTACTGGACTGACAGCTGGCCAAAGGTAACAATAAGGGGAATGGCATCAGCAGGACTGATACACTGGGACACTAGGAAGTGTTGTGAGTGTGAATGGCCTAAAACTGTTTCACCTACAAAAAAACAAACACACACACCCTCATGCTCATGTACACACACACACACACACACACACACACACACACACACACACACACACACACACACACACACACACACACACACACACACAGTTGCCAGGATTGAAATTAAAACCCCTACCTATCTAGTTATTTGTATTATAGTATTACACAGTTATCGCACACACTACAAAGCTTATAGGATGATTGGTGTGCAATAGTACTTCTAAGGTGAATGACAGCAGCAGATGTTGTGAAATAGGGCAATGTGAAGTGTACTGAGTGGGAAGAGTCTCCTAATACTTGGACCTATGGAGACATGCACACACACAGGCAGATGATGTGATACCATTAACTCAGCCTCAGTACTGTTATACAATGGGTTTCACCTTTTATGCTAGCATGTATAGCTGTTTACAACTGGTATGCCACTGTTCACAGAAGGACATTACTGTATGCCATTCAATGTATCCATGTGTGTGTGACTCACTCTGTGTCCTCCTGTGTCTCTCTTTGTATCACTGTCTGTCTCTTAGTTCCCCACATCTATGTGTGTGTATGCTTGACATATGCAACAGATGCAGATATATCACATATGGGCCACCTACAGCTAGCTGAGGGTATTCCTGTCTGATGTGTGCATGTGGGGGACAGTGGAGGTGTACATAGCTTTCTGTATGCATGGACCGATATACACAATACAGTCATAAATTCTGATGTGGGTTCCAACATGTCCTGTGATTGTCTAAGTGTAAGAGCATGCCCGGTGTGACCTTCTATAGTTAGGATGGGACACTGTTCCAGAAATAGGTGTACTCCAGTCCAGGGTTTTATGTGCTACAGCCATACCTCTCAGGAGTACACAGCAGTTTCATCAGGGTACTTGTTTTGTTTAGCAGACATTTTCTGGCATATCCATAGTCTGTAATTGCAATGTCTTGTGTCATTACTTAGTTCCAGACATCCTCAGACCATCACAGTGCTTTACCAGAGGAATACTAGTTGTATGATGCATAGACCAATATTATGAGGGCAGCTATGTAAATTCCTGCCCAACAAGGCCATTTGTGAGGTGTGGCTACAGGAAGTGCAGTAATGGCACACAGCTGTGTAAACAGTTCAGCAACCTGGTGATATACTGGCTGGGGATCTCCTGCTTCTGTGGTATCTTTCTAACCTGAGGTGTCATATCCTTGTGTGTGCATACCTCTGACCTGTACATTTTTTTGGCAGGATGTCCAGGTGTTTGGCTAGAGGTTTCATCCCTTCTACATAAACATGTTTTTGTGGCAAATTAGTTACATATGATTGAAATGTGATGTTACATGATAATACAGACATGATTGTTTCAGAATACATTACCTTCAAACCATTTCTGCTACTACAAACCCTTCTTCCTACCAACTTTCGCAGTATGTAAAGGCAATATATACAACACATGCCTATCACTGTGCCTTTGTTTCACTTTTATTTCTGCCCTTGTCCAGACATTTTGCTGTCAGAGGCTGGGAGTTATGGGTGTGGGCACAGAGTGCATTCAACTATGCAGGCATATCCATTCTTTGTAAAAGCATACATAAGAAAATAGGATTATTGAGAATGACCACTGGAAACAGTACCACAGAGCACTTATATTCACAAAAGCTTTGGCATCTCTGCTACACATCCTTCAAGATGTCACTAATATGTTTAGTATATTCCACATAGCACTATGACTTCCAAGTATATCAATGGCAGAGTGCTGGGTGCCACTGACATGCATAACAGTTGGTACTGCAGTTATCTGAACATAGCCATGCCAAAGGCAGCACTGTACCTAGGGCAGTACAAGACAACCACCAAGAGAACATGCTGGCCAGATCCAGACAGTATTAACCACACATACATAGCTCATTGACCTCTGCATATTGTGGACAGGCAACATGTTTTCATGTGTATTGGTACAGCCCTGCTAATGTGTGCTATGCTGCTATTTTCATGCATGCATATATGTTACTGCAGGGTTTATAACACCACAATGAATGGTGATAAGTTTGAAAGCCCTTTGTTTGAACCTAAAAGTCTGAAAGCCCTAAACAGCGAACTCAAGGAATGGCGCTTTTTTTCCCTGGGAAAAAAATTGCTACTCCGTGAAAAAAAAGCATAACAACTTTAAAACAAACTGAAATGGGGGGGGGGGGGCTTCACCCCACACCCCTCAATGTGGGGGGCTGTGCCCCCCAAACCCCCCTACTTAAATATACAACTCCAAGATCGCACTACAGTGGAGGAAATAGCAAAGCCCTGAAGATGGCCCACCATTTTTTTTCCTTGGGGAAAAAAATCGATGTTCCATAACTTCGCAGTTTAAAGCTTTCTGACTTTTTGGTTCGAACAAAGGGCCTTCAAACATATCACCATTTGATGTGGTGATATAGACCCATTATTGCATTTGTGTGGATATATGGGGGGGGCACACCTGCAACTGTACACATTTGCACAGACTGTGCTGATATTTGCTTTAAATTTTGGTTCTATTTACATACTATAGTGCCCTGTCTTGGGAAGTGGAGGCATGTCAGTACGGAGGCCAGGTCAGATTGTACTGGAATACATTTGAGTTTCAGACTTCTTACCCTTTATAGCCTTACTGCAACTGTGGCTCCTGCTGTGCTATGACTGTCTGAGTCTGTAGGGGGTTACTTCAACATTGCCACTATTGGTGTGCCTTTACCAGGCATTTCTCTGTGGTTTTCTAAAGCTGACTTGCTGTGTGGGTGTGAGGGGTGGTTATGGGACCCCTACCCTGACATCCATGCCTGTAACCTATGACCCCCCAATTAGTTGTCCCCACACATATACTGCAGTGGGATTTGCTACCTTGGGTAATACTGCATAGTGTTTGGAAGCCAGTTTTGGCCAGACACTTCCTGGTGTCCTATATAGCTGTCAGTTATGTGCTGTTATCCCAGCAGACAACCCTATTCCCTTTCATGCATGCAGCATTACCATAGATATGCTAGCAGAACATACTATTCCATTTCTTTATTGTTAAGAAGACTGACTTACCTTGTGCTTACATCAGTTGTGAGGATGGTGCTTGAGGGCTGCCTGTGTTGGATGCACACAGTACACTGCCTATACATGGTAAGTTACAGATAATGTGATGTGTGTGTCATCCATTTTACTGTATGTGCAAGTCAGAGAGAGGTGTCAGTCCCTGGGGTCCCTACAGTGTCAGTGTGTGTGCTATTCATTGCCTTTTTGCCAAGGTGTGAGCATACTGGGCACACCTCTGTCTACCTATGGAGGTAGGCTCAGGGGCCTCCACCTGTGAGTCCCTCTGTGCCTGTGGGGACCTTGGCAATGGTGGTGGACTGTGTGGCCCTTACTCATGCTGTTCCTGCTGCAGCTGTTTCCACAAGATCATATTGTGTAGCATGGCACATACTATGAACATGTGTGCACATGTGGCTGGAGAGTACAGCAAGGCTCCACCATATATGTCAAGGCAGTGGAACTGTAACTTGAGCATCCCAAACACATGCTCTATAATGATCCTGGTTTGTGCGTGTGCCTTATTATCACATTCTTGTCTGGGTGTGTGTGCATTACTGATGGGTGTCATCATCCATGGCTCAAGAGCATAGCCAGAATCCCCCACCAGATGGCCATATGGGATGCCCTCACTGGCAAATGCCTGGTACAGCTGTGATGAATGCCAAATGTGGGACTCGTGATAGCTTCCAGGGCTGACAGCACACACATTCAAGATAATGCCCTGGGCATCACACACAACCAGTCAGTTGATGTAGGGGAACCCCTTGCAGTTTATGTAGACCCTACCCTGTTCACCGGGTGGTTCCTTGATGTAGGTGTGCATGCAGTCTATGGCACCCAGTACCTCTGGGTATTGTGCTACACTGTGGAGGAGATGCATATTTCTGGTCCTCTCCTCACGGGTATTGTGGAAGTAAAAGTGCTCACTGGCATGTGTTAGCATGTCGTCCAGGAAGTGGTGGAGTACCCTGGATGCAGATATCTGTGAGACCCCCATGATGTCCCCATTAGGGCTTTGGAAAGTATCTGTAGCTAGAATTGTTAAGGCTACACATACCTTGGTATCCACTGGGATGTGTTCCCCTCTGTTGAGTCTAGCTCTGAGTTGAGGCTGGCACAGCTCGGTGATTTGCTGAAGTATGTCTCTGTCCACCCTGTAGCACTCTGTTATCTCCAGATCATGTAGCACCTGGTAGGTAACCCTGGGTCTGTACACTCTTCTCCTCTTCCTTGGTCTGTGGCAGTTGTCAGCATTATCCTCCTCTCCACCATCAGCCTCTAGCACATACTGATGGATCAAAGCAATGGCAGCCCCTAACATTTTCCAAGTTAAAATTCCTCTGCATGCATACACCATTGGTGCAGAGTTTGTGGGTGTTTCCATACTTTTATACTGCTGTGCTGCTGATGCTGCCTGTATGATTAGCTGACTATGATACATTCCAGCTACCAGCTATATTACTAATGGCTTTGCTTTGGCCACTGTGAGTGTTAGAGGCATTAGTGGTGATTTGTGCATGATTGACTTTATTCTGCTGTTGCCCTTTTTTTTTTTTGTAATTCATTTTTACTTGCATCTCCTACCATTTACAGCTATGTGGCCACCTGCCAGCTGTATTATATTTGCATGGCCCATTCTGAGTTGCAAGACTCCCATAGTAGTGATTTCTACATCATTTCACCTTTATTTTGTGCTGTTACCCTTTAATTTTATTTTACATGTCCTCCTATTTTCACCTCTGCAGCCCTCTGCCAGCTGTATTATTGAATGTTTTCTTTGGACCATTGTGGGTTGCAGACTCCCATATTGCTGATTTGTACAGCATTTCCCTTGTTCTGCTACTTTCTTTGCCTTTTCCTATATCCTTCCTCTTTGTGCCTGTAGGTAGTGTAAACAGCATGAAATGTCCCACCCATGCACGCGAACACACTCCTCAGTTCATGGAATAAGAGGAAACAGCCTCAAATATGCCTCCTCACTTAGCTGTGCTTAGCTAAACTGACACCAGCCAACAGAGCTCCAATGTGCTTACAGCAAGCATGACACACACCCTTTTCATGTTCCTTGCTCCTCCTGCCTAGACGATCATGTTACAGCACCCACACGATTAGGTGCAGTCTGACACTTAGAAAAATTCCTGAGAAAGTCGTGATTCAGTATAAGTCCCCTCATTCGGCTATTAGCAAAACTCTACCATCTGTATACAGACTAACTATTTTTTTACTATGAGTATAACATTCTGTTTTAAATGCATATACACAAACTCTCATGTGCATTACGTTATACTTTAACACTACCTGAATTCACTTTTTAAATCTGTGCCTTCATTCCTAACATACAGTATGTTGAATATCATACACTTTACCATGTAAATAGTACTATATTGCTGTATAAAACTCTGTACTCACTAATGTCATACCCTTTACTATGTAAATAGGACTGTATTTCTGTGTTAGACTTTGTATCAATAGTACTGTACTGCTGTGCTAAACTCTGTACTGTCTTTCTCTATAATACTGTACTCCTGTCATAAACTCTGTACTCACTTCTCTCAATATTAAGTTCTTATTTGAAAATT
>NC_056726.1:1584638291-1584668291 GCF_019279795.1 Protopterus annectens
GCCTACATATCAAAGGTAGGAAAGTATATTATATAGCTTCAACTTTATACCATATGGTAACTGTACTACAGTTTGAAGTCAATACTTTCACCTGTTCTCAGACATAGTGCTGCGTTTTGAGGCATTTGAAGAAGCTACCTAAAAGTACTACCTAAAAGAAGACAAGTATGAAAGACAGTATACTCCAGCATCATCTAATCCCTCAAATGATACCGTACTATTGTCAATGTCACCTGGTTACAGCAACAATAATATTCATATCAAAACATTGCATTTCCTCATAATCCTTAGGAAACAAGCAGTTTGTACAAAATGAGCAGGTACACTGTTTTTGTTCCCTCTGTGTGACATTTCACATTATACACCGCAGAAATACTTAACAACCTTTGCTGTCGGGCTTAACTGCAAGTCATTTGTGATTATTAGTGTGGTGTCAATTTAGAAATGTGCAGTTTGTTTATTGTTTGTTTACTGGTCAAGACTGTGAAATCTCAGAGAACTCACTTTTCCCCAAATACAGGAATCTCATAGTTAGCAAGTTCAAGTGGCATGGTCTGTGGGTTGCAATGGCCTCACCCAGTTTAGGGATGCGCAGGACCTTTAACAGTGAAATAAAGAGTATCCATAGTAGCTATGTTTATCATTAATATATAAAACTTCAGTTATGGAGCTGGCGCTCTCAGTTATGGAAATATAAATGTAAGATATGAACATATACGCAAGTGAGAAGTAGTGGTTAAAACCTCTATTGCAAAGTGTCTTATATAGTTCCATTTTATTTCTATGACACGTCCTTTGGCATACTGCCTGTCAATACTTAAAAAAGTAACTCCAAGTAATAATGTTATGCAATTATGTGTTATAGGCAGCAAAGAGAAATATGTTAAAAGGCAATAGAGATGTGAATCTTTGATGCTATTTCATCACAGTTCACTGTTCCTTCTTTTGAGGAACATGATTTTTGAACTCTTTTCATTTATCTGCTGCACTGTTTGGCTGCTTCTGATGAATAATTAATGTAGACCTACCACTAAGTTAAGTTATGAAAAGAAGTGTTTTAAGGCACACTGAAGGTTATCAAAACGAGGTTTCCAGAAATGCAGAATTCATTTGGTTGACTGCTTTTGACTTGGCAGTTTATTCTTAACTGCATTGGTTTTTAATCAGAGGTTCACTAATCACTATTATCACTTCCTGCTCTACCTCCATGTGCAGACAAATATTTATGATTTTATTTTTTACAGACAAATGCAATACTTGTTTTTAGGTGTTATCCTATTGGGAAGTAACATTAATGGAGCTGTTAGCTATGATTTTGCACTTCTGTTTACATTCTGTGCATGACTGCATTCAGTCAACAATAATTTTGTCTTTATATTCCATCATAAGAATACTGTGTTGTTTTCCATTCCACCTCTTCATATAAAAATTCATTATGTAATGTAGTCATGGACTCTACTGAATTTTTCAGTCTTTTGTGAAACATACAGCATGATTTTCAATCCAGTTTATAAATTTAGTTATTAAATTATTTAGGTTTAACAAATGGAAACGTTTCTCAAAACAAAAGCCTACTTACAGGGAACTCTGACAAAGAAAAGCTTCAATATAATATAGAAAACATTTATTATAAATATTATAAATCAGGTATTGTGCATTTTCTTCAGCTAATTATGAGTGAGAGGAGTTTCTCCTCCCTAAAGAAAATGATGACTAACTTTCCTTGACTAATGAGATCTGGTAAATTGATCTGCACATTATCTTATGGTTTCCTTAATGTTCATCTAGCATGCTGGTCAGACAAGCATGGGCTCTTCTGAGTTGCATTAGGCACAGATTACATATTAGCTATATCAGCTCTATATCTAGGCTCTCTGTAATGTTTTCACAGGGCTATGGACCTCCCAGGCTAAATAGTCTGGAAAAAGGCAAAGTAAAAGAATTGCAATAGTTTAATATCTCCATCCATTTCTTAATCATATCATGGTAGCAAATTTTTGGCTATATTAGTTTGCAGTTCCTCAGTCAGTAAGTATTGTCTGCACCGTTTGACAGATCATGTGATCTAAGTAAAAGACTGCAGACTGATTGAACAGAGACTGTTTGTTAGTTTAATACTGAGGATTAAGCCTATGAGTTGCTGAAGTGATAGACTGGAAAGAAAATTAAGGCACAAATGGCTGCACTCATTTATTTCAAGTTGCTGCTCTTCATTCTTCTTCACCTCTCCCCCAAAAGACAGGTATTGTCCATATACCCTTCTGATGTCAGAGCGGGCTGAAACAGAAAAAATAAATATAACACAGCATATTTAAACGTAATATTATATAATATAACCACCATGCCTCCTTACCCTCCCCCAAAAGATAGCCACCTATATATGCATCTGATTCTTGATTGTGAGGAAGGTGAAAAAACATAATAATCAAAGTAATATTTCTGATTTGTTAGTTCTAAACACTGCTTCTATACAAGCTAAAGTGATCCTTTGTGTACAGCCCTGAAGTTCCCACAGAAGATCCAAAGATCCTTCTCTGTACATCCCTGAGCAGGGCTGGTTTTAGACTAGGTGGGGGAAAGGCAGAGGCCACTACTAAGCCTGTGTTAAAAATCAATTATCCAGCCTTGGGTGTAGGCATCAGCAGGCCCCTAAATCTCCACAGGACTGAATGTTCTGTGAATACCTTTTATGCCTTATTTTTGTGAGATTAATGTTTAAATTGAGAAAATGACATCAGTATAATTTACGTTCATCCAGACAACCCAGCCAAGAAGTTTTTGCCACTTCTGAATACAATTCAGAAATCTGAGTGAGATAAAACAGAATTATTATGCAATGCATTCCACTGTTGCTCTACACAAACAGATGCAATGCATTAAAGTATTTCAAGTTGCTTCACACAAATCACATTATTCATGCAAAGGAAAAATAATGAGAAAATCACAACTGATAGAGTTTACTCCACAGATAGCCCCAGCAAATATATCTACTTTGTTGGACATGTTAGATGTCAAGTTAAGTAGTCCATTTTACTTTGCCCAAAATACACTATTCCTGCAAAGCCAAATAGTGACTGCTTAAACTGAGCAATTGACAAGTGGACCACTTACTTTCTTCCAGAGAACTACAACCATCAGCCAGTAGTTATAACTGCTTCTGTGTGCAATTCAAATGTATGATTATGATAAAACAGGGTGACCATGTAATATATTTCACTTTTGCTGCAAACAAACAGATAATAAAAAAACAGTCCAGTTAAGAGTTTAAGAAGATATTTATTCAATGATGGAAGAGCAATCTTGTTTGATGTTAAATTGACCATAGAGCACCATAGGTAGTACAGTTCTGGGGGGGGGGGGGGTATCAGGTCTATTTAGGTTGAGATGGGTTGTTTGGTGGAAAAATTCAGCCACCTTTTCTATAGCTAATGGAAAAGGGCTGTATCTGGTGTCTACATGTTACCCTGAATTTGCAAAGGCTTGTATTTTTTTAAATGTTAACAGTGATAGGTATCTCTCATAAATAGTACATGACAGAACTGATAAATTACCACCTTAATACAACTTAATGGAGCAAAAACTGTTATTTCTTTTCTAAATAACACTGAACAAATAAGGAAGAAACACAATCAGAAAGCAAATATTTGGAAATGTTTTCACCCTTATGCTTCTTTGTGTCCATCTGAAAGGTAAATTGCATTTTTAGATGTATATTGCAGGTTTATTATAATTATGTATACATATGTGGCTGTGACCACTTGTACGGGGTTCATAGTTTTAAAATTTGCTGTGCCATTCTTTATGGGGATTATGCTTTTGAAAGTGTGCAATGGAGCAAAAACTGGTGTGTTGCTGAAAGTATGCAATGATGCAGAGACAAAAATGCAGCATGCAAGACACACCAGTGCAAACAAATAAATAACAATTGTCCAGGACTGGCATAAGATGAATACTGGCTGTCAGCTGCAAGTCCAAATTTGAACAATAAAATAGCAAACTGGTTACCAAAAGCAAAACAGCTTTATTAGATAATTGCAAAATGACAAAGAAGTACTTTTACACTCACTGGTGCTTAACCATGTTCTAGCAATCACTTCTAAAGTGCCCACTGCATGAGACTATACTTAAAAATTAAAATCACATAATGTCTCAAACCTGCTATATGACATAAATTCCAGTAACTCAAAGCTTTATGTTTCACAAGAAGACTTAAATTAAAATGATTGTTTCTAGCTGGTGGAGCCACTGTATTCAACTCAGTTATTACCTTCATATTCTCACTTCTCTGTATAATTTAATATATCACCTCTTCTTAACATGGCTTGTTGAAACATAAAGTTAAAGCAATGTGAATCACCATCTTCAGTAACATGCCTAACCAGTGCATTCTTGACATCTCTTATCCTAATATCATAAACATGTTTATTAATGTGATTTTCTGACTATTTGTCTTCCCAGTGTAAATGGCTGTTCACTATTGCAATCTGCTGCTTACAGTATATCAGAACTTGTGCAATCTACATACAAATAAAATGTATATTCTTACATATGTTCTGGATCAATGAAACTTTTCCTAACAGAAGTGAATCTACAATTATTAAAACATGGGGCGTGCATTTCTGTCATACATTCTAAGATCCTCTGATCAATGTTAATATTACAGCATGGTTGTCTTTTTAAATTCATTTAATTTTTAAAAGCAAAACTCAGTATATCTCTAACTACAGTTAACAGTAAATATGCCTTGGTGCTTTCTAATTAGATCACAGTTTAAACTTGTGTTACTAGCGTTTGTGATGGGAAAGCATGGCATCTTATCTACAGTCCTAACATGCATGTTACTCTTTCTTTAACAATGGAAGAGGAAGTTAAGAAATGTGCCCCAGCATTTTGCAGTAAATACTCATGGTGATACATATTGTTATTTGTTCTTAACTGGTCATTCATACATGAGACATTTAATTCATGAACCTTTTCCTTTTCTTTTATGTTTTTCAACTGCTGTTGAGATTAAGAAGCATAAGAAGATATGTAGAAGGTATATGGGAATGCTCAAGTGCAAACCTGTATGCTGCATATTGTTAGATTGTTGTTAGTAATGCACACCTTTCTTACTCCTATTATATGCCTCCTGCCACACATGACCTGTACAGGGCTAATTGTCTCAAGGTACTAATCAGATCATGGGTGTTTCATGATCATGCCAGGCATCATACTCTACATCACATTAGTATGGTTGCCCCCCTTCATTGCTATATTCATTCCCATTACCTTGCCATCCATACTGGTCTGCCTGCCCAGCATTATGCATGCACCACCCATTCCATGTCCCCTGCCAGTGGCAGTTATATCTAGCATTCCATGGGCACACCTCCAACAGATTGTCATTTACTGGTGGATGGCATGCATCATACTGCAAGACTGCTACATGTTTTCTGTGGCTTTTGTGTATTCCAGTGTTTTGTTATTTGTGGATGTGTCCCCATGCATGGCCACCTAGATTTCCTGCAGGCCACTGTCCAGCAGGCATGGTCTGCCATCTCCTTGCATTTCCCTATGGGTCAGCAATCAAAACCAACAGTGTTTCAGTCCAGCTTGGGCCCTGTAGTCATTCACTGCACTTTATACACTGTTTTCATGACATAAACCAAGGCAGATTACTTGGACATCAAGTCATCCGACACCTTGTGGCACACTGCCTACAACGGTACCATTTGAGCTGGTGGATATATTGTAAATAAAGGCATTGCATACCTAATAATATTTTACTCCAGTGGCAACCAGTATTGCTGTTTTATTTTTTCTTTTCTGTAGTATCACTCTTTCATTTTTGGTGTCATTTCTTTATACTTATTTGCTGATTTTGCGGTATTCCTGTCCATTTATATTCCTATTTTATGCCATATCAGCTACTGGTCTTCAGCTACCTCCAGGCATGCTTCTGTTCTAGGTGATAGAGGTGATGACTTGGAGGCTTCCCTTTTGGCCTCCAGATGTCTGTCACTTGTGTGTGGTTGGTGTAGAATCTTCATCAGGGGATGCCACCAGCTGGTCATAGTATATAATGCTGCTGAAGTTTGATAATACAGCAATGGTATTGGTGGACCAGAGGCTGGAAGCCCACATTGGTCGTCTGGAACATATCTTTCAGTAACTAGCAGAGTTGTACCAAAGTTTTACCCTGCCATTTGGCCACCAGCTGCTGGATGCAGCCACAAGGGCACTCATGAATAAGAATGAACTCTGACTGAATGTGACACTTGATAGAGCAAATGTCACCTTTCATCCCATCCATTTCCTAATCATGACATTCCCTTCTTTCTTTTTCTCTTTCTTTGAGTCTGTAGTCTGATTCCTCCTATCAACATCGACTGTCTTCCGGAATCTCTCATTTGTGCCCCCCAATTTGTGTTGCCACCACTCCTTATGGTCCTCTTCTGTCATTTTGTTTGTCTGCACCTGCTCCCATCCCTATGACCACTTTCCTTTCTACACATTCCCGATGTTGCCTTACACAATTAACTTCTTGGGAAGAAAAGGAAAATGAGTATCTGACCAGCAGAAAAATGCACCCTTGCTTCTCCCACCCCTTTGAAACTCTTCTGTTCCTCTTGTACTTCTGTGTTTGTCCATCTGCTGTCTCACTCCCCTTTCTGATTGTCTTATTCATTCATTCATTCTCCTTTACATTTATAACCATATTTATTAGGGACTTTGCTACAAAGCCCTTGTTAGAGCTCTCAGCTGTGCTTGCAGTGGCATGTCATTGTGCTTGTGAATGCATATCATAACAAACATGCTACAGTCATGTAACCATTGTCTCACAGTACCAGTCATTATGTGGCCCTTACATATTATGCCAAATTCCCTTAATAGTTTGACTCTTTCATGCAATATCAATTCTATTAAATTGCTAATCTGCTTCAAGCCTCACTGGACTGCTCAAGTTTTGCCATTACACTACTTTGTAACCGACATTTTTGAATCACAGCAAGCTCTTTGAGTCCCTTATTACTGATGTCAGTAACGCAGCTTTTATTTAATTTTGTAATGATTTGTTTATTTTATTCACCACTCTTGGTATAAGTAGTTTGTATAATTTTTTACTATAATTTGTTGAAGAGTGTGGAAGGATCAGTGTATCTCACTGATAGGCAAATGTCATATTTTCAGGGCAGCAAAAGGAATGAAAGGAAGCAATGTGATTTACTATTCATCACATTCACCTTCTACATGCACAGAGGCTGATGTCTTTCCAAAGTCTCCAGCTTTGTTGTTTCTTATTTTTAGGAAGCTGTTTATTAGAACTTGTGACCCAAGAGCAACATTTTGCAGCCATAATATGGCTTATGAAACTAGCATGGATATCATTGTGTATAAATGTGCTGTACGATGTTAAAACATGTTAAAATTACATGTTTAGCAATGGCAGGATATTTAATGGCTTGCAATTTCTAGACCTAGTTTCAAACATTCATACACTTTCTGTGAATTCTCTCTGGATGCTTTTCTATATTTTATTCTTTCTTTGCTGTTTAACCATAAAATAAATTAGATAATGTGCACATCAGTGCCTACAGGTTTAAGAATCGTCATTGTTCAAACTGCTAACAGGTTTATGAAACGCTGTAGTCCAAGTCCTCATGTCATATACGGACAGGTCTGAACACTGATTGCTCCTATAATTATATCTGTATCATTTATCTATCAGAATAATGCAAAAGATGATGGCTATGAACAGCTATGAACATTCAGACTGCAGTCTTTGTTATATTTCATCAGTTTCCATTTGCCGCTGTGTTTAGGTCAATTAATATGACCTAAAGTATGTACAAGAATGAAGGGGATATTCATAACTGTGGCAGTACAGAGATATCAAACTTTTGAGACGCTGCATGAAAGTGCTAGAGATTATGACTGATTAACAGATATTCAAAGTAATAGAAAACAAGGTGGGAGATGAGAAGTTGGGGTACAGAAGGGGCAGATAGTGTCAAAAAAGCTGGAGATGAGGAAGGAATCCAAATGGGCATTCCTAGACTTGGAAAAAGGATATATCAAGGTCTCAGAAAAGTTGATTTGGTTAGATCTATGATGTTTTGAAATCCTGAATACATTACCTGGTGGTGGGAACACTGACTCAAGATGAATGCAACTGTTGATGTGAGACCCTGACCCCATATGCAAAAATGGAAAAAAGAAGTTGATACATGAATGGACAAGGACTCAATGGGCAAGTATGAAGATTGCTTAGACTCACTAAGGGGCTCACAGTGGAGTGATTTTGTGTCAGGATTCAGCTCTGAGTCCACTGCTGCTCATACTGATGGACTACATTAGCAAACAAGCCAGGGGGACAAAGAAACAAATCTTCTGTATGTGGACAATGGGGTATATCACACAGACTCTGAGCAACAACTTCAGCAAGTGACTAGGAAATGGAATGCAAGATAGAAAGAAGGTACATGGTATGAACAAGCTGATGGGTACCATAAACCATGGAACAAGTGGGTATCCAACATTACCACCTGACTATACCTCCCCAGCCTTAGACAATGTTGCTACTGATTGCAATGATTATGGTACTGGGAAACCATATCCTTCAGATGAATGTAGATGAGACAACAGTGTGCCACCATAGACCTCAGCAGAGCAATCATCATGTCCTCACAGATAACATGGAACACAATGCTGAGGTCCCTGCTGACTGGGATTGTTGTGGATTATCCCTGCGTGGTAGTCATGTAGTCAGCACATGTGCTCACTGTTGTTTACATGTCATCTCTGTCATGTGATGGCACTGGGCACCCCTAGCAGTCTAAGAAATGGTGGATCCTTTCATGTCAGATGCAGTGTGCACATTTGTTTCCGCAGTCACAGAAGGAACATTGCTTGTGACTGCAGCCACAAGGGATCCCTACCCCACTGATAATGATGAGAAATCATGCCCTACAACACAGTGCATGTTGGAGTTAGCATGTGTAGCTGTGTCAAAGCATGTATTGAGGGGGGAATCCATACTCACAATGGTGATTGACAGTGCTTTTGTGTCATGAGACTTGACTCAGGCATCCATCTCTCATCAAAGATGCAGCATCTGCATGACATTGTCCCAGTTTCCATAGTTACCCATATGACTACAACACAACACAGTATATGTTAGAGTTAGCATGGGTAACTGTGCCAAAGCTGCATCACTAGGACATGCACCATGCAAGATGTACCATACAAACCCAACCTAATTTTGATTCATAGTTCTACACAAATCAGTCTCTGTATATGACTTGACTGAGTACCGGATACACTTATAGAGCTGATGTTGTCAGTACTTGCTGTCTATATGCAGTGCAAGTATACAGCAGTCTGTTTTTAAACTGCAGTATCTTAAACTGAGATATATGGTGGGGTGGTCCCATCTTGAAGTTAATATCCACTCCTCTAGGTATAATAGCTCAATCAGTGTCCCTCACTAGGGACACCAAAAGGTCTGGCTCTGTTATCCTATTGATCAGTCCTGCCCTGTGGACAACCTACCAGCTGCTGTGGAACATGCACTTTCCTCGGCATGTCACTATAACAGTGCTGGGAAGAAAGATTTTCCTCTCTCCTGCATTTATGGTATAGACCACTGTGTCTCACTTAGCCACAAAATGACTGGTCACCATCTCCTCTCCCCACATGCCATCACATGTCCTAAATGCATACAGCAGAACATTATGTTTTGTATGGTTGAAACTGTCCATCCTCTGCATCCACCTCAAATTCCAGACATGTAGACACCTATGAATATATGACACAGCAATATAGACTGTATACTATTAAATCTGGTAAAATAATGACTACAAAGTGGTAACCATATCTATACAGACCATACAATAATCAAAGGGCCAGCTGTAGGACAGACAATATGATAGCTATAGGGACACATGTGAATATACATTGGGAGGAAGTGTGCATAGGAATTTGGTTGCTATACTCAACATCATAGACTAACACATACAGTACATTAGACAGACCATAAGAATATGGTAACAGTGACCAATTACTACAACGACAGGAAGTTCTGATACTGTGAGCTATCTTGTTTCTACTACCTTTTATAAACATGAGACACATTCAGATGCACACATAATCCTGTTGCTAGCCTTTTTCAAATTGAATTCCAGTGGAACAGTGCACATTATTAGCAAGGTAAACAAAAGCAAAACTTATCATACACTTTCAGTCCATTTATTGTATGCCTCCTCAAACCACCTATAGATCAAAAATTGATGCTGTTTGTCCTGACACTGCTGCCCAAATATAGGTTAGTACTATGCTAACTGCCTTTATGGGTCATTTTTAACCATAGCCAATTACCCCGTTTGAGAATCAAAACCTATACCTTGTATCTGTAAGGTAAATACCTTAACCATTATGTCAACATAGCTTCCCAAATCATTGGGACATAGCCTACACTATGATGGTGTACCTGATAAGATTATGTAAGTCTATATCTACCTATATTGCACACAGGTAAATTAGGAGAGGAAAGAGGAAACAGAAAGATCTATGACCTGATTAATTATGTTGTCGTGCACCTGTGGCTTGCTGCCTATACTCACCTGTGACAGCTCATGGCAGTCACCTACTGCTGGGAAGGTGTGATCACTGCGCTACTATGTTTGCAGATGTGGTGCAGAGATCATGCTGTGGGTGTGATTTACACGGCATCTTTTCATTCATAAATGTGATCCCATTTTAAGAGATGAATCAAGACATCCGCAGCTTCAGCTAGTGCTTAGTGGATAATTCCTAAATGGTGAATGTGGGTTAGCAAGATGATGATTTGCCTCTTTCATAGCCATCTCTGGGAGTGCCTACAGGGCCCTTTATCATGATGCATTTAAAAAAGGTGATAGCTGCTGTGAACTAGCAATAGGCAACACTAATATGGGGGGAGGGAGTGCAGGCATTGACCTTTGCCAAGCCTGCAATTGGTCATTTGGTGAATAGTGCTCTAACACAGTAAACACAATGAAATAAATAAAATAAAAACATTTGATGGCTGGTGGTATAGGATCATGGCTGAGCTTTGTGCATGAGAAGCAGAGATTTGACAGGGATGTCTTAAAGGGTAAAATCTCTTGTATCATGTAGAGTTTCTGTTGCTTGTGGTGGTGATGTCACTGCATGTGATATGCCTACTTCATTTTTAGTGGGTTTTGACAGGACCCTGACATGCAGTGCGTCACTTTGCCCCGTGATGTATTAATTGCACCCTACCAGGTGTGTCCCCATGTATTTCTATGCCTTATTCAGTTTATCCTTCTTAATGCACATGCAGGGGGCACATACTTCCCAGTCATGTAGCTAATAGGAAATAGTTATGGGGTTGCATATTTTGTTCTACCATCTTACATTACACTCATTTCTGATTTCTGTTGAGGCCTTTCTCTTTTAGCATGAGCATAGAACAATGCAATCGTCCTGCCTTCCACAGTAGGCAGGAGTGTCTTGAGACCATCAATGTTATTTCTGCTTAAAAGGGCTGATATGGATACTAACTTATTATTCAGTCCAATGTCATGCTATATTTGGTCTCCCTGTTATAGGTATGGGTGAAAGAATCTCTGCACAAGCATCACTACCATGGTCACCACTTGAAGAAGTTGAGGCTGAGGTGCATGGGGCATAATAAGGCCTCAAATAACTCAACAAAGACGAGTTCAGGCTCAGACCATTATGCAGTCCATCTGCATTGCTTGAGGTGACAGGCCACAGCAGGTAGTGAGGCTATGGGTGAGAGAGAGGTAAGTATATATATATATATATATATATATATATATATATATATATATATATATATATGGCACATGTAGAGAGCACCTCTTAAGCCTCAGCATGAGTGATGCAACAGGTAACACACTCACCTTTGGTGGCTGAAGACCAGAATACTGTGGATTCTATGACAGTCCAGGTAATTGTATGGGTAACACTGGAATGCAGCATTAGGGGGTGCTATACTCCTGAGTGTGTCATCCTTCAGATGGTAACACTGGAATGCAGCATTAGGGGTGCTATACCCCTGTGTGTGCCATCCTTCATATGGTAACACTAGAATGCAGCATTAGGGGGTGCTATACTCCTGAGTGTGCCATCCTTCAGATGGTAACACTGGAATGCAACATTAGGGGGTGCTATACTCTTGAGTGTGTTGTCCTTCAGATGGTAACACTGGAATGCAGCATTAGAGGGTGCTATACTCTTGAGTATGTCATCCTTCAGATGGTAACACTGGAATTCAGCATTAGGGGGTGCTATACTCCTGAGTGTGTCATCCTTCAGATGGTAACACTGAAATGCAGCATTAAGAAGTGCTATACTCTTGAGTGTGTCATCCCTCAGATGATAACACTGGAATGCAGCATTAAGGGGTGCTATACCCCTGAGTGTGCCATCCTTCAGATGGTAACACTAGAATGCAGCATTAGGGGGTGCTGTACTCCTGAGTGTGTCATCCTTCAGATGGTAACACTGGAATGCAGCATTAGGGGGTGCTATACCCAGGAGTGTGTCATCCTTCAGATGATAACACTGGAATGCAGCATTGGGGGATGCTATACTCCTGAGTGTGTCGTCCTTCACATGGTAACACTGCAATGCAGCGTTAGGGGATGCTATACTCCTGTGTCATCCTTCAGATGGTAACACTGGAATGCAGCATTAGGGGGTGCATTACTCCTGAGTGTGTCATATTTCAGATGGGATGTTAGACTGAGAATCCATCTGCTTGAGTTGGTCAGGTTGATGTTAGCTCACGTGGATGTAAAAGATCCCATGGAACCTAAAATTTCCTCTAATAGTAGATCTCCCTTGAAAAGTGACCACTAGACTAGTGACTCTAACCTAGTCATCCAAGAACAGAAAATAAATGAAGGAAATTGAAGATTTGCTTGACAAGTTCTCCCTACCATCAGGTCACACAGAGCTATCTGAGGAAGAACACCTGATCTGTGATACATAGCAATAAGTAGCCTGTTTTTTTTTTTTTTTTTTTTTTTTTTTGCTTATGTCTAGTATTTATTGCTTATTCTAGATATTTATAGCAATTTTATTGTATACTGCATACTTGTACTGTATTTCATAGCTATTGGCTCACTGCTGGTTTTCTGCTGTAATACACATTTCTGTAGTGTTTTCTGCCTAAAATAGTTTAGGTAGTAGCTGTGATATTCTCCATATTCCTGATCGTGTTTGTGGACCATGTTGTTTGTTAGAGGCTGTTTTCTGAGCTCATTGTCCAGGCCATCTTAGTTAGCAAAGACCATCCCCCACTTCATTGAGAGTTTAGTGTTTATGGTCATTGTCTAGTTGGGTTTCCAGGTCTACGGCTTGGAGAAAGCACCTCATTGGTTTTTTTGAGCTTTATTTAAAGTTGTTTCAGGTTTAAACTTTCTGTTACTTAAGAAGTTAACTTGAGTGTTTCAGCCATTACACACAGAGTTATCTGAGGAAGAACACCTGATCTGTGATATATAGCAATAAGTAGCCTGTTTTTTTGCTCATTTTAGTATTTATTGCTTATTCTAGATATTTATAGCAATTTTATTGTATACTGCATACTTGTACTGTCTTTCATAGCTATTGGCTCGCTGCTGGTTTTCTGCTATTATAAACATTTCTGTAGTGTTTTCTGCCTAAAATAGCTTCCCACCCTTCCTCCCTATTGGCATCTTATACCTGCTGGCCTTGCAGTTGCCCACCCCTACTGTAAATTTGATCTTGGACACTCCTCCTAGTCTAGTGTCATTAGCTCATTCTACCTAATACAGAAAGAACATCTGAGAAGGCCAACCCACTTAGTTTCTTTCCTTCTGTTCCTCCTTTTGCCTGAATCTCCTTGTGTTCTGACTGTGCTTCTCAAACATTTTGGAAATACAGAGTATAATTAGTGAATTGTTTTAGTGTTGCTTTAGCTGCTTTTCTGTATATGTAGACTAGCTACTTATTCTACTGTATTACTGCTTCTTAAATCATTTTTCAGTTGTGCACTTGCCTTGCTTCATTTAAAAAGTTTTAAATTACTAATTTTGTAGAGTTTTAATTGCATTTACTGTTTAGGGCTACACACTCAAGTGTGTTAGCATTTTCTGTGTTTATTTACTGTATTATTGCATTGTTTATCCAGTTTTAACCAAAAAAACAAAAAAAAACCACTATCTTGTTTGCTCATTTCCCGCCTTTCCTAGCTAGTATAGTCCAGATCCCAGGCTTTGCTGGTTTCAGGTCTTTATTTTCTGTGTTCAGAGCTATCCAGACCTTGCTGTGGTAGATGGAAGTCCTACTGCTTACCAGTGGGATTAGTGAGCATTGCAATGCCTATCTAACACTAGATGAGTGGTTTCCAGCTCTGAAAGTGTAATTGTATTAGCCATTTTGGGCTGATTTCTATCCCTTTCAACTTTCTGTCTTAAAAACGTGTGTGTTCGCGCATTTTTGGCATTGTGCAGCACCGTGGGACTATGGTTAAACTATTCCAGGTGCCAGAAAGTCTGCTCTTCAAAATTTCCCTTAGAACTAGCTGGTTTCTCAGTAGTAGCACTAAATTCTGAACCCCTGTGACTAGCACTTGCTCTAAAACCTGCTGGAAAGCACTAGGAAGACTTAAACTGATAACAAGCACTCAGCTCTCCTTGTCAATAAGGAGAAATTAATCGTAAGCACTAAACAACCTAGAATTGCAAAGTACCTTGCCAAGGTAAGGGAAAACAGCTCTTGTACTTTACAAAAAAAGAACCTAAACAGGCATTTCCAAGGGTCAGCTTCCGGTGATTTCTCTTGTCCACCTGGTGAGTCTGGACATACTGGGGCAATGCAGCAACTGCCTCATGTACACAAACAACCCTCTACTCCTACTACCCAACACTACAACCTGCAAGAGATGCACTTACATAGCCAAACTGGAAGCAAAGCTCTCTCCAGCCAAGATTCTGCTAGACAGTCAAGAGGAGAAGGTTAACACCTGCACTACACCTCAAGCAACACATAGCCCTTCAAAAACCACACCATCATCACCCACACATAGCAGCATTAAACCCACATATGCGGAGGCCCTTAAAATTAACCTGTCCAAGCAACAAGGACCTCCAAAGCTGAAATGCAAACAAACACTGGTCCCAACCAAAGTGACACATAGCTCACAACACCAGTTTACCACCCAACAACAGCCCATAAGGCAAGATAACGTACCCAACGCTTTAGTCATAGGTGACTCTATAGTCAGGCACACTGATGTCTCACTCAGCAGGCTGAACAAGGAAAAAATTACAGTCAGCTGCCTGTCAGGTGCCAGGATCCACCACATAACACATGCACTCAAGTCAGTCCACAACAAGTACAAATACAACTCTGTCCATGTTGGAGTGAATGACTTGAGACGTACCTACATGAAAAGAGACATGGAAGAGCTTTTGGATCATGTGGCCCAAGCAGGTATGACCCTAGCCCTGAGTAGCATCCTGCCTTCTTCCAGAATGATACCACAGTATAAGGACAAAATGATGGACTTCAACAATTGGCTAAGCTTCTGGTGTTATTTAAAGGGGATTCAGTATCTGTCTGCCTGGGATGATATGATCAACAAACCACGATGCTTTGCCAGAGATGGTTTTCACCTGTCGCCACTGGGATTCAGGTTACTGGCTAAAGCTCTTGCCACCACTATAGTGCCTTTTTTTAGGCAAGGTTCAAAGGACAAAACAGATACAAGCATGCAAAATCTGAAGGTAGTACTATTCAATGCTAGAAGTCTAAACCTCAAAATGCACTCTATCGAGGCACTCCTAAAAATGGAGAACATCGATATCTGTGCAGTAACTGAGACCTGGTTCAAGGCTCCAGAAAGCACCCCTGCAATGCCAGGCTACAACTCTTGCCACACTTTTCGGCCACCAAACCAAGACCGAAACACTAAAGGTGGAGGAGTGTCCATATTCACCAAGGATATTCACACCTCCAGGTTAGTTGCCCAACACAATGCATCTGAAATTCTCCAGGTGCAACTAACACTAGGTAAGAATGCAATCCAAATTGTAGCTTGCTACAGATCCTCCACCATGCCCCAAGATTCTCACTACACCTTTCTAAACATACTGGAAAATATTAAGATACAACCAAGCACCCTAATACTGGGTGATTTCAACTACCCTGCCATTAACTGAGAAACTTACTCGGGTACCAACACCTTTTCCCGACGGTTCTTGGAATTCATAAATTCCAATGCCCTGGATCAGCTAATCCATTGTCCTACCATGGGATCCAATATCCTAGACCTGGTCATTACCAAAATGGGAGATAGATGCTCCAAACCAGTGGTTACCCCCTCATTGGTCAGGTCTGACCATCAGCTAATCACCCTTGACATCAACATCCCACCCCACCCCCTCAGTAATGAAACTTCCGTAAAAAACTTCTCCAAAGCCAACTTCATGCTACTCAAGTCAGAAGTGACAAACTTCATGACACCCATGCAGACGGGAGCTGAATGTCCAACTGCAGAATCCTACACTAAGGCACTGTACAAGCACATCCACTCGTGCATGAATCGTGCCATCCCAAATAGAACCAAGTCACTCTCCTTCAAAAAAAGAAAGCCAATCTTTTGGTCCCCTGCCATAAACAAACTATACAACAGAAGGAAGAAACTGTTGCAGAAAAGAGGAAAATCCCAGGATGCAAAAATTCCCTTACCAGCCTCAGTAAGAAGCTGAGATCCCTCATAAAATCCTCCAAAGCTAGTTGCGAAAATAAAATTTGCCAAAGATTCCAAAGACAACCACAAGGCATTCTATAGTTATGTCAAGAATCTAAATGGCAATGCTCAGATCTGCTCTGAGCTACAACAGAATGGCATTAAATATACTGCTCCCAAGGATTTTTCCAATATCCTGGCAGATAGATTCAGTGCCAACTTCACCCCCCTCTCACCCCCTAAAGGGCCCATCTCAATACCCAAAGATTGACAAATTCCGGTAATCACGGCCACACAGGTAGAAACCGCACTCTCCAAAGCTAAGAATACAGAATCCATGGGACCAGATGACATCCTGGGTTGTGTACTACATGAACTACAAAATGAACTGGCACCTCACCTAAGTGTCATGTTTAATCATAGCCTCATCTCAGGGTTCATGCCCACTGAGTGGCGCACAGCTACATTTATCCCACTCCACATGGGGGGATCCACCTTGGATCCAGGGACCTACTGTCCCATCAGTCTGATGAGCCTGATCTGCAAGGGCATGGAACACATTATCATGGAACTTATAAACAAAGACATTGGCAACCTTCAAACACTGGACCCACCCAGTTTTGGTTCGTGAAGGGACGATCTTGTCTCCTGAACCTGATTGACTTCTTCGAATCAGTCTCCAGAGCTGTGAACGAGGGTAATGCGGTCCACACAGCCTATTTGGACCTTGCCAAGGCCTTCGACACCATCCCTCACTCTGGAATCATAGATAAACTTAATAAGCTGGGAATAAATCCCTATGTCACTCGATGGGTTGCCAAATGACTTACTGACAGAACCCAGACTATAAAAGTAGTTGACTCCAAATCCAGCTCCAGACAAGTGACAAGTGGAGTACCTCAGGGTTCAGTCCTGGGACCGCTCTTGTTTAGCATCTACTTCTCTGAAGTACAGGCCAACATTAAGGGACTCTGACTAACAAAGTTTGAAAAAGACTGCAAATTGGGAGCCGTTATTGAATCCCCAAATGATATAGATATTCTGCAAAAGGGCCTTACAGAAACAGATGCTTGGTGCCAGAGCCATGGGCTCAAGCTTAATGCCAAGAAATGTATAGTTATCCTCTTAGGGAAAAAACATGTACCCATGAATTACCACATAGGTGGCAGTACACTAAACACTGAAAATGTGATGAGATACTTGGGGACACAGGTGGACAGTGGTCTCACTTTCGGTAACCACATTGCCATAACAGTCAGGAAATCCTTCTATGTGGCACACCTCATCACTAAGGGCTTTTCATCCAGAAAAAAGGAGGTCATTGTCCCACCGTACTCATCTTTCATTAGACCCATTATAGAGTACAATGCCCCATTTGGTATGTACCTCATAAGACATCTGCAACAGCTGGAAAGGCCTCAGAAATACCTCACTAAAAGAATCATAGGCCTAAAGCAAATGCCCTATGCTGACCATCTAAAAAAACTCCTGCTATACTCTGTGGCATATCATCTACTCAGAGGCGATCTCTGCTTAACATACATGGTCATGTCAAACCCTGAGCTGTTGGACATGCTCCACTTAAAGAAATCCCAATCCCTCAGAGCCACATGCTCCAGGGATCTAAACCTTGTCATCACAATGAGCAATACATGCTGGAGGGATAGGTTCCTGACACAGAGAATCCCCATACTCTGGAATAGACTGCCCATACATGTCAAGCAGAGCGCCACCTTGGCCCTCTTCAAAAGTAACCTTGAGGAGTGGCTGGGAGATAGGAAATTCACCCCAGGGATCACATCAGTCACCCTGCAAGACAGGGGTCCAAGGAAGTAAATATTGCAGGAAGAAATATCCAGGGAATTGTTATGGCTAGGCTTGTATAGGCCCTACAGCTGATAGCCTAGTACCAACCTATGAACCTATGAACCTATGAATCTATCTCA
Organism: Protopterus annectens; assembly: GCF_019279795.1. Taxonomy (NCBI): domain Eukaryota; kingdom Metazoa; phylum Chordata; order Ceratodontiformes; family Protopteridae; genus Protopterus; species Protopterus annectens. The sequence continues at coordinate 1,584,656,970 of NC_056726.1, forward strand.
TATAACTGACCACCTGGATCCATCAACCCTTTTTATCCTCACCTGCCACTTATGACAATGAATTTTACTTCAGTCAGGCACATGGCATAAACCAAGTGGTACCAATAAGGCTCAAGAATATAGAGCAATGTAAAAATATGTGACCATATTTGAATGCCAGCACAAATAAGTTCTGTAGTAAGTCAAAACCAACTCACATTAAAGTTAGTTAAAAAACTATAAGGAAGATCAAAGGGAATAAGACAATAATAATTACCTTTCAATAACCAGGTAGGTCCATTGGACACATATTCCCTTTTTCCTGGGTGGCCTGGGAGAGATTGCTGGTTAAGTGACTTGATAAGATTACACATCATGGAAATTAAGGCTGAGAGATTGCAAATCTGTACTACAGGTACTACAGCTCATAACTGTAACCTTCAGTGCCAGTGTGCCAGAAAACAAACTAAATCAGATGTATATCTGCCAACAGATGAAACTTTGGACTGATTTGTGGCATTATCACTTTGCATCAGAACTCTCGGTGGGATTTGTTGATCTATGGGGAACACATTTTTGTGCTTGTTGTGTTGGAATTATCTGTTTGGAATGTCAGTAGCCAGCCGTAGTTAGTGCCTAGTGGTTTCACTCTTGATTTGCTAGTCACTCCTTCATGTGAGAAATTTGATGGAGAGTTTGAAGTTGGGGGCACTTGTACCCAATGGCTAATGATTTTACAGCCAGCATTATGAAGAACTCATTGGGTTGGAGACAGCCACTTGGAGGGTCAGCAGTTAGCTAATGGTCATCAGTTTAAACTTTTGATTTTGCCTGTGCTCTGCTTTTCGAAGTGCCTGGCAGGAGCTTTCTATTTGGAGTGCTTAAAGTTGACAGCTGATGGTCTAATTGCCAGTATGGTCTTCTGTAAGGACTTTGGTTAAGAGAGGCTTGATGCATTGGATTTAGCCACATGGAGTGCTGGCAGGTGGTGGCCCCATTCTGTTGTCAGTGCCCTGTGTTTTGCTGCTTTGTCAGCAGTTGCTTGTTACTGCAACTGTAGGACTTGACCAGGACTGCAGTTGGTGCAAACTGACAGTTGACTATTTTTGAAAGCCTTATGCAGCTGTTTTCCCACTGGGCGTCCAGCTTTTTCTGCTGTACTTTTATTCATAGGTTCATAGGTGTGTACTAGGCTAATGGCCCTGGGGCCTTTACAAGCCTAGCCATAGGATTACCCTGGCATAGTGCCACCCAACCTTAGTTCCCAGTGCCTCTGTTGAGTAGTGCCACTGGAGTTATCCCTGTGGTGAATTTTCTGTTTCCCATCCACTCATCAAGGTTTCTTTTGAAGAGGGTCAGCGAGGTGCTCTGCTTGACATGTATGGGAAGACTATTCCATAGCATGGGCAGTCTTTGGGTTATGTACATGTCCCTCCAGCATGTTCTGTTAATTATAGTAATGAGGATGAGGTCTCAGGTGCATGTGGTGTGGAGGTATTGAGATTTCTTTAGATGTAGCATTTCTAACAGAGCTTGGTCAGACATGGCTTTGTAAGTCAAGCAGAGATCGCCTCTAAGTAGGCGATATGAGACAGAAAATAGTTGGAGTTATTTGAGTCTGTCCATATAGGACAACTGTTTAAAACTTAGGATCCTCTTTGTGGGATACTTTTGTGGCCTCTCCAGTTGTTGCATGTGTCTAGTGATTTACATGCCAAATGGGGCATTGTATTTGATGATTGGCCTAATGAGGGAAGAGTAGAGGGAGACAATGACCTCTTTCTTCCTGGATGCAAAACCCTTGGTAATGACACGTGCCACATAGAAGGCCTTTCTGATCACAGTGGCAATGTGGTGATCAAAAGAGAGGTTGCTGTCAACCTGTGTTCCCAGATCTCTTATAACGCCTTCTGTGTTCAGTGGACTACCATAAATGTGGTAATTCATGGGAACCGGGTTTTTCCCAAAGGGGATGATGACACATGTTTTGGCATTGAGCTTAAGGCCATGGTTCTGACACCAGTCGTTGGTCTCAGTGAGGCCATTCTGTAGGATGTCAACATCACTTGGGGAGTTAATAATAGCTCCCAACTTGCAATCGTCTGCGAACCTTGTCAACCAGAGTCCCTTCGTGTTGGCCTGGACTTCAGAAAAGTAGATACCAAGCAGGACAGGACCCAAGACCAAACCCTGTGGGACTCCACTCGTGATTAGTCGGCAATCTGACTTGGAGTCAGCTACTTTCACACTGTGGGTTCTATCTGTGAGCCAGTTTGCAACCCACCTAGTGATATAGGGATTGATACCTAGCTTAGTGTGTTTTTCTATGATTCCTGAGTGGGGAATGGTATCAATAGCCTTGGCCAGATCAAGGTAGGCTGTATGAACCACCTTACCTTCATCCACACCTCTGGTGACTGACTCAAAGAAGTCGACCAAGTTGAGCAGGCATGATCTACCCTTCACAAAACCAAACTGTGTGGGATCCAGAGTTTGGAGATTCCCTATATCTTTGTTTATTAGGTCCATGATGATGCGTTCTACATCTTTGCATATCAGCCTCATCAGGCTAATGGGGCAATAGTTGGGTCTGTAGTCACTTCTCCTTTGTGGAGAGGGATGACTGTACCAGTGCACCATTTGGTAGGGGCAAAGCCTGAGGTGAGGCTGTGATTGAACAGGGCACACAGGTGAGGTGCCAGTTAACTCTGTAGTTCATGTAGAACACAACCAGGGATATTGTCAGCTCCCATAGAAGTTGTATTCTTGGCCTTGGACAGTGATGTTTTAACCTGTGCACCAGTAATACTGGGTGCCTGGCAATCTACTGGTGTTGCGATTAGTTCTTTTGGGGGGGGTAAAGTTGGCACTGAATCTGTCGGCCAGTATACTGGCAATATATTTTGGCTCAGTATAGGAGGTACTATTGTGCAGTAGCTCAGAGCAAATCTGGGTATTGTGATGGAGATTCTTTATATAACTATAGAAGGCCTTGTGGTTGTCTTTACTATCTACTGAAATTCTGTTTTCATAGCTAGCTTTAAAGGATTTGATGAGGGATCTCAACTTTTTGTTGAGGGTGATAAGGGAGTTTTTCCAGTCTTGGGACTTCACCTTATTCCGCATCAGTTTCCTCCTACTGTTGTAGAGGTTGTTTATGGAAGGGAACCACCAGTTTGGCCTCCTTTTTTTGGAGGAAAGCATCTTGGTTCTATTGGGTATGGCGAGATCCATGCATTTGTGTACCTGTTTGTACAGTGCACTGGTGTATGATTCAGCAGTCATACAACTGTTCTCCATTTGCATGGGTGCTGTGAAGTTAGACACCTCTGTTTTTATAAGCCCAAAGTTAGCTTTGGAAAAGTTTTTCATGGTGGTTACCCTTGAGGTTGTGGGGGGTGGTAGGGATGTGAATTTCCAAGGTGATTAGTTTGTGGTTGGATCTAACCAGGGAGCAGCTGACTATCAGTGTAGAGCAATGGTTGCCCATGTTAGTAATGACCAGGTCAAGGATGTTGCTATCTATAGTGTGGTTAAGAATGAGCTGGTCCAGGGCATTGGAATTAATGAACTCCAGGAAACATTGGGCAAGTGTATTGGTACATGAGTAGTTTTCCCAGTTAATGGAGGGGTAGTTGAAGTCACCTAGTAACAGAGTGTTAGGTTGGACCCTAATATTCTTCAGGGTGCTTAGGAACGTGGAGTGTGAGTCTTGGGACATGGTTCAGGGACCTATACCAGGCTATGACCTGAATCGCTGTCTTACCCAATGTTAGCTGCACCTGAAGTATCTCTGATGCATTATGTATTGTCACTGCATTTTTGTTAATTAATTAATAGAGGTTATCAACAAGACTTCATGCATGTAGCTGTATTTGTAAAGAATGCTTACACTTTGTTAAAATAATATCTCATTTTTTCAGTTGCATTGTTATGGCTTATACTATTGTAAGTGTTCAGTGCTTCTAAAAAGTGCTTAGGAAATAAATTAAGCACGCAAATAAATGTAAACTTAAACCTGAACATCTGAAGCTAATGGAACTCATAAATACTTTTTAACTACATCGGAGTATTAAAAAATGAGACACACCAATACTCTGAACTAATTCATAATGTTATTACCCATCTTAAAGCTTTTGTTAGTACACTATTAGGTAAATTTAATTAAGTTTCACAAATTTACTGAGTCCTTTTCTCTTCCAGTATTAGTATGGAGCATGTCCTTCCTGTATCATCTAAAACTAAAAGCTAAAATCACCACCTCTTGAGGTTTTATTTCCTGGAGCAGAACACTGATCTCCATGCATCATTTTCATACTCAACCCAGGAACAGTGTCTGGTTAAATAACTTGCTCAGAGCCACAGAGTTAGGCAATGCACACAGAGGGAATAAAACCTTGTACCACTGGACCACATGAAACAGCTTGTTAACGGCTCTTTTATCCTCTAAGCAAACTGCCAGACAGTTCTGAGTGATCAGAGGGTTCTGGCAAGATATTTTTTTAATTACTTATCAACAATGCAAGAAACACCCTCTCTAAACATTTCCTAAAATTGTTTAACTTAAGCATAGTCACTGGGTGTGTTCCTGAATTATGGAAACTCTCCATTATTCTACACTACAACATTGGGAACTACAGAACAATCAGCCAAGTAAAGCTAACAAGCAGAGCCATGGGAGTTATTATATATGTGGACTCTAACGTAGAAATCGTATTGCTCTAGACCTTAAATAGTATGGTTTTGTCAAAGCAGATCCAGATTTCTTCATTTAATAAACTTATTTAAAAAGTCACTAAAGATGTGGGTAATGGCTGCATAATTCATGCAGCATATCTGGATCTTGCAAAGACCTTTGACACTATTCCCCATACTGGAAATATAAATAAGCCTCAAGGTCTAAAGGCAGATCCTTGTGCTGTAAGACGGAGACCGAACTGGCTGACAGGTAATATTAAATCTTACCCCAAAAGCAAAAATGTGACTAGTTGCATTCCTCAGGGCTTAGTATTAGGACATTTTCTGTTGGGAATCTACTTCTTAGATCTCCAGTCCAAACCAAGATATATGACTAACTAAATTTGCTGGTAACTTCCTGCTCTACAAGCTGGATATTGTCACTTACTCATCATTCTAATCCAAACAAAGCAGTGATGTATTACAAATTAGTTGAAATTAAACACAAATAAAAAACACTCACCTTTGGTAAACAAAATCTAAAAAGGAATTTACACCATAGACTGCACCCCACTTTGGATAGATACAGTTGTCAGAAAGTCTGCTACCTTTGCAGACAACTTCCTGTATTTTGAACAACACATAGTAACAGTAGTCAGTAAATCCTAGTATGTAATCCATTTAATAACTAGAGTTATTTCATTATTTCATCCATGTCAAAAGAACTTATCCCTTCTCTATACTCTGCCGCAATCAGACCACTTATATAGAATTGTCCATGTAGTATCCATCTATCCAAAGACATCACATAGCTAGAAAGACCCCAGCTAAAAAGATGACCAGAATAAAGACCATCATCATCATCAGCCCCCTTTTTCCCATTTGTTCTACACGGGGTCTGGGGAGGGGACCAGAATAAAGACCCTCAGCTGCTAAAACAGGCTTGAAGTTCTGTCTATATACACCAGTTCTTATAGACTTCTGTGAGGTGGTCTGGTATTCTGTGCTAAGTGTTTTTGCAGATTTATTTTGGCTTGAGGCTTTGCCCCTACAATACTCCATTGAATAACTTAAGAATGCAACCAAAGTTCACAACTCTGTAAGCTTTCCTAATCAAGCTCTGTAGTATACTCCTCACAAATATAATGCAAAAGTAATGCAGCGCATATGATTTTGGCTTCTGAAATATAATTCTGAATGCATGCAGTAAATAAAATGCAGAGACTCTGAACACTTGTATTTACTATCAATTAATGACACATCAATTTCTAAGCAATTTTCAAAAATTTCCCCAGTGTTGATTCACAGCTATGAGTTTAATTTTCCAGATATGTCTTCATTTATCTTGGCATATTCTCCTTAGGAATAATAGAAACTGATGAGAAATTATTCATTTATTTTTTATTTACACTTTGTTAACCAGAGTTACTTGAACTTGAGTAGAAGTTGGGCCTTTTTTATAAACATAGTTGTAGTAATTTTAATCATCTGACTTTTTTCACACTCTTTGACTCACTAATAATATTTTGGCACTTAGTTCTAATTATTTCAAAAAATCCTGTACTTTCCTAGTCTTAAGATACAAACTTGATTCTTCCTGTGCTTTTCCTGCAATGCCCTGCAGGTGGCAGTGTGCAGTCAGGACTAGCAGCATCCCTCACTTGTATTGTGTATGATTAGTAGTGTAAGACTGACAGTACAGTTGTGTACACTTACCATAAATGTAGATGTGCGAGTGTATTCACTGTTGGCAGTCATCACATTTGGGTTATTTGTATGCAGTAGCCATCAGTTGGCCTGATTAACAAAGTCTTGGGTCCTGCGCTGGTTGCTGTCCCTTCTTCCATGATGTCAGGTCATCAGGGGTATAAAACATGCTGCCGACACCATTATATCAGTTTTTCTTGACCCAGATGTCAGGTACCCCCTAATGGGAAGCAATTAAATCTATAAATATACAAGGTAATACCTCCAACAAAAAAGCAAATACACCAAAAAGCTTTTGAGTATAGTAGAGTAGAGGTATAGCTAAAAGAAGAAAGGGGGCTGGAGGGAGGGTAACCAGGACTGCAACAGTGAATACACTTGAACATCTACATTTATGTTAAAGTGTTCTTCATGTTTCACTATTGCAGTCATCACATTTGGATAGATTCCCAAAGCTAAGGATGGGAGGAGGAATTTAGATAGCATTAGGACCAGCTATAAGGCCCTGCAAGACTGCAGTGGCAAAGCCAGCTCTGGATTTAGAGAAAATTGGCAGATGGTAATGCTTGCTGAAAGTATGTACTGAACTCCAGGTAGCAGCTTCTAGGATGTCCCTGGTAGGTACGCCTCTGGCTGTAGAGGTAGATGCAGCCCTGGTTGAGTGGGGTCTGATCCCCTGTGGGATAGGTTTTCCATGGTGCTTGTAGCAGAAATGAATGCAATGGCCTATCCATTTGGAAATGGTTTGCTTTGAAATAGCCTTCCCCTCTGCCACTGCAGCAAATGCCACCAGCAGTTGGTCAGATTTCCTTTGAGGTTTAGTCCTGTCCAAGTTGAATCTAAGTTGCCTGTACACGTCTAAGGACTGCAGTTTCTGTTCCCCTTTGTTCTGTGGGTTAGGAAAGAAGGTTGGCAAATGAATGGACTGATTAAGGGCCACACTGGACACCACCTTGGGCATGAAGGAGGGATTGGTCCTGAGGGACAACCTGTCCGCATGAAAGATGATGAAAGGCTCCACTGCCATGAGGGCCTGTAATTCAGATACCCTTCTTGCTGAAGTGATTGCTAAAAGGAAAGCTGTTTTCCAAGAGAGGAATTTTAAATCTGCAGTGGCAGTTGTCTTGAAAGGAGGAAGGGTGAGCTTTTCCAATACAAAGTTAAGGTCCCAGGCTGGAGTTGGGGCTCTCCTGGGTGGTCATAGATTTTTGGCCCCTCTGAGGAACTGCTTAAGCAGCAGATGAGAGAAGAGGGGAGGTTCTGTGTTATAATGAGCTGAAATGGCTGAGGCGTGAATTCTGATGGAGGAGAAAGGCCCTTGTGAAGCATCTCAGTTAAGTATTGTAAAATCTGAGGTAAATTGGGCACTGTTGTGCTCATCCCTTGAGACTGGTTCCAGGCACAGAATCTTTTCCATTTTTCAGCATCAGATTTTCTAGTACTTGGCCTCCTTGCCTCTAAAATGATATCCATCACTGGTTTACTGAGGGATGGTAAAGGAGAGATTAGGTAATTAACCAGACTGCTAGGTTCAGTGTATGAAGCTGAGGGTGCAGAATCTGTTCTCCTACTGAGACAATAGGGTAGGAGTTTGAGGCAGGTGCCATGGGGCCAACAGTGACACACTCCACAAGAGGGGGGTACCAGTGTTGGCATGGCCAGTCTGGTGCAATCAAAATCATCCTTGGTTTGTCCTGTTTGATTCTTAGTAGTACTCTGGAGAGCAGAGGCAGAGGAGGAAAGGCGTAAACTGATAGGTTTTTACAGCTGAAGGACAGAGCATCCGCTTTCCAAGCTTGTTTGTGGGAAGTCATTGTGCAAAATTTGTCCAATTGATAGTTGTGGGGGGAGGCAAACAGGTCTATATCTGGGCTCCCCCCATTTGCTTGTCAACATGTTGAAAATCCTTGGTTCCAGCTTCCACTCGTGTGGGTCCATGAGGTTTCTGCTTAGTTCGTCTGCCAGTGAATTTAGTTTTCCTGGCAGGAATTGAGCTTCTAGATGCACTTGGTAGCTCAGGGCTGTGTTCCACAATGCCATGACTAGTCTGCTTGTGTATGTACCACATAACAGTGGTGTTGTCCATCTTTACCATTAATTGTCCTGGAAGAATGTGGTCCTTGAAGGCTGTCAGAGCATGCTGTACAGCTAGCATTTCTTTTTGATTGATATGCAAGTGCATTTGACTTGGGTTCCATTTGCCCTGAATGCACTTCCCTACCAGGTGAGCCCCCCATGCATAATCTGATGTGTCTGTTGTTAGGGTTTGGGTGGCAGGGGGTAGTGTGAATGGTAGTCCCTTGTTTTGGTGGCAGGCTTCTGCCTACCAAAGAAACTCTAGGCGTAGGCAAGGTATGATAAGAATCATTGCTTATAGATCCTGAGAATGTTGACACCATAGGCTTTTTAGATACCATTGTAGTTTCCTCATATGCAGTCTTGCATATAGAATCAGAAGAATGCAGGAGGCCATGAACCCCAAGGCTTGTAGTATTTGCCTTGCAGATAGTAGGGTTTTTGTGGCCAATTGTTTGAAGTAGGTTGTCAAATGAATTTGTTTCTCTGGCGTGAGGAAAGCCATCTGGGAAGTTGTATTCAAGCTTGCTCCCAGGAATATGATTTGTTGGCAGGGTACCAGGTGTGATTTCTTCTCGTTTATGGTATACCCCAGACAAGTTAGCACCCTTTGTACAAAGGCCAGATGATTCAAAGGTATGTCCTGGCTTTCTGCCTGAATTAAACAATTGTCCAGGTATAGGTATATTTGAATATTTCTTTGCTTGCAAAATGCGATGACTGGGGCTAGGCACTTTGTGAATACCCTGAGTGCAGTAGATAAGCCAAAGAGCAGTGCAGAGAACTGACTTGATTTTAAAACTTCCAAGCACTTTGAAGCGTAGGTATCTTCTGCAAGATTTCCTGATTGAGATGTGCAGGTATGCTTCTTTTAAATCAAGTGGTACCATCCAGGCATCTTTTCCTTGCATAGGAAGCAACTGGTGAAGAGTCATCATCTTGAATTTTGGAATCATCAAAAAGGCATTTAGAGTAGACAGGTCCAGAGTAGGACACCATGAACTGACGTTTCAGGTACCAGGAAAAGTCTGGAGTAGAAACCTTGTCCTTTTTCTCTTCTGGTACAGTTTGAATAGCCTTTATGTTTAAAAGAGAGAGTATTTGCTTTTGAGCTTCTGCCCACTGATTTGGGGGTAGATCTGGCCAACCTTTTGGCGTTGGTAATGTGTGGAAGTGAAATCTGTATCCTTGAGACACTATATTTAAAACTCATTTGTCCTGGGTAATGAGTTCCCAGTTTTTGGCCTGCAGACCAATCTTTCTCCCTAAAGGAGCATTCAGTTGAGAAGTGCTTGGAAGTTTTAAAATCAAGTCATTGAGACAGTTTTCCATAGGGGGGAGTTTTACTACTCCCAAATTTGGATGCGGAAGCCCCCCACTGCGTAGTCTTGTGCGTATCCTGGGACTGAAACCTGGGATTTCTGTTGTGTCTGGGTTTGGATTGAAAAGGCCTGGAAGGAGCCGGAAAGTACCAATTCTTAGAGGGCCAATGCCTACTAAATCTTGGAGGCTGAACTTGTAAGAAATCTTTAACAGTTTGCGTAGATTTAGCTTTATCTTCCATCTTTTTAAGAACTTTCTCAGCTTTGTTGCCAAACAGGCGGTCCTGATTTAAGGGTGCATTCAACAGTTTAGCTTTAACATGATCAGGCAAAGATTGCTCCTTAAGCTAAGCATGCCTTCTGAGTACAGACCCAGTGACAGCAGCCCTGCAAGAGGCCTCTAAAGAATCAAACTCACATAGCAAAGTATGTTTTCAACCTGTTCAGCAGAATGCATTAAATCCTGTAATTCCTTATTTTCAGCGCAGTCAGGAATCAACATAATTTTCTGTTTAAGCAATCCAATAATGTGTTGTTGATACTTTAACAAATTAAACTGACAGTTTAAGGCCCTAATAGCCAAGGTTGCAGAAGTGTAAACCTTCTTACCCCATCTATCCAGCACCCCTGAATATCTATCAGAAGGGGTAGGGTTTTTGACAGTAGAGGCCTTAATGCCCTTGGGTCCCTGTGAAATAGTCTCTGGATCCGCAATAGGATTTTTAAAAAGGAACTTGTGAGAATCAGGAACCTTGTAATATCTGTCAGGTTTTCTGGGAGCAGGAGGCAAAGAATCAGGGTCCAAACTGGATTCCAAAAAGGCATCATCAACAATGTCTAGTACAGGAGGTATAGCTAAAGGCCTATGCTGAGGCAAGAGTAAGAAATCCCTAAGCCTCTTTTTCGAATCAGAAAAATCCTGGCTTTCCCAGTGGAAATGCTCCCTAGAGTGTGCAAGATTTCACCAGAAGAAAAATCCTCTGGAGGGGAAGCAGAGGGAATAGAGTTCTCTGCATCAGAATCCTCATAAGTAGATAAGGGTAAATCCAGATCATCAGAAGAATCAGAAAAATCAGAATCTTGGTCAGAAGATTCATAAACAATTTCAGTCCTAGGCCTATTAGAAGAGGGTGGTTGGCTTCCCCTGATTAAAGTTATAAGATCTTCAGCCATTCTTATCATTTGTTTTTTAGGCATAGAGGCCTGAGTATGCAGCCTGGGTGTTGGTTTTCTAGACATGGTTTGAGGTTTAGGCCTTAAAACAGAAGGAGACGAGGGTTTAATATGCAAGTCCGTAGGCCTGAATACACCCTTAGAAGCCGGTGCCTGAACAGCGACTTCGGACCCATCCAAGGTAGAGACATCCGCAGATTCCCCAGTTGAAGCATCTTGTGGCATACCGGACTCTGAATGGGTCTCAGTAGAGGCCTGCGAATCAGAAGTAGCAGGTATCAGGGGCTGCAAAAGCACCTCACTGAGTACCGGTGAACTGGTGACTGGCTTAGGAGAAGTGTCGTCGGCAGCTTTGGACCTAGGCAGCCTGTCTCTGTCTTTATCTTTG
>NC_056726.1:1584673291-1584707054 GCF_019279795.1 Protopterus annectens
GTACTCAGGCAGCTGATTGCAGCATTAACAAAGGACAGCAAGAAACAGGTGTAGCTAAAGACATTCTTGGGCAGCAGTCATAGCAAGAGTTTTAGTGGGAACTACTAAATATACCTGTTAAGAGTGACAGTCAAAGCTGACAGCAGAGAAGGAGTATTGGGGGAAATTAAGTTAAATGTCCCTTAATTAAGCATCAGAAGGGTGGCTCAGTAGCATTTAGCATTGCTATTTATTGCCTCAAAGCACTTGAATGTCTGGTTTATTCTTGAGTGGAATCCCGTCTGTTATAGGGTGTCCACCTTTTAAGTGAGCCAATGTGGGGCATGGGGGTGTGGCCAATATGACTCTGGCCACACCCTCTGCCATGACATCACCACAGGGGCAGTGAAGGAGATACTGTTATGGGTACGACGGATGGCTGCTGAATTGGCTAGCTGACTGGCTGGCTGGCTGCTGGAATGGCTAGCTGGCTGGCTGCTGGAGTGGCTAGCTGACTGGCTGGCCGGCTGCTGGAATGGCTAGCTGGTTGGTGGGAGTAGCAGGTGGATGGATGAATGACTGGATGGGTGGCTTGATGGATGGATGGCTGAATGAATGGATGCCTGGCTGGATGGATGGCTGGCTGCATGAATGGATGGCTGGCTGCATGAATGGATGGATGGCTGGCTGCATGAATGGACGGATGGCTGAATGAATGGATGGATGGATGGCTGCATGAATGGATGGCTGTCTGCATGAATGGATGGATGGTTGGCTGGCTGGCTGGCTGGCTGGCTGGATGAATGAATGAATGAATGAATAAATGGCTGGCTGGCTGGCTGGCTGGCTGGCTGGCTGGCTGGCTGGCTGGCTGGATGAATGAATGGCTGGCTGGCTGGCTGGCTGGCTGGATGAATGAATGGCTGGTTGGCTGGCTGGTTGGATGAATGAATGGCTGGCTGGATGAATGGATGGCTGACTGGCTGGATGAATGGATGGATGGCTGGTTGGCTGGATAGATGGCTGGCTGGCTGGATAAATGGCTGGCTGTCTGGATGAATGGATTGATGGCTGGCTCATTAGAAAAAAAGAAAAACAAATCTCAGTCTTTTTTTAGCGGCTGTAAAAGCGCTTAAAACAAAGTACTCCTACAGTCACAATATTTGCAGGGCTCTTCCTGCCCCAATCCCCACCCCTTTCATGAATTGCAGCCAATTGCTGAACAAACTAAAGCACCTAGACCTAACAGGCAGCAGCTTTGCCTGCAGGTCCAGGTTGGTGACGTAACTGAATTGCTGTGGAAAATCCAGAAGTAATTGTGGCTTTTCCACGGCAATTCAGTGCGATTGAAAAGTGTGACTTTTCAAGTCCCATTACTTTGCACAGTGGGCAATGGTTTGAGGCAGCTCAACCCCTGAGTATCCTGCTGATAATGGGACGGGTTGCAAAATTTCTTTGTACAGAATTGCTTTATATTTGACTTGAAGTCAATGGTCTTGAGGATGCAATTTTCCATACCCATAAGTGAAATAAAGCCAGTTCAAACACTGCTGCCCCATTGTGCTGTGAAGCTGATTTTTTTATAAGTTTCAGTCCTGAAAATGAACTTTCTTCTGCACAGTTGGATACCTTCATGCATGCATATGAATACTCTGAGCGCAATATCAGCATTGGGAAAAACAGATTTCAATTTGTCTGAAATTATTTTTCTGCACAATGCAGGGAGAGTTTCACAATTTTCACCAATGCAGTGCTTGAGATGAATGCATTCATTTAAAAGGTCAGCATAATCAAGGTCTTTGTGATATACATTAGCCAGATTTTCACACTTTTCATTTAGCTTATCAGAACCAATTGTTTTCAGTTCACTGAAGAAGAAAAACAGATTACCAATCAATGAATAAGCTTCTGCACATTTTGTCAGCTCAAAGATAAGAGAGTCCAGAACAGAAAGGAATGCTTCTACCTTGAATTTTTCACTTTTAGTAAGAAGTACCTCTTCTTCTAATGAACACTGTGAAGACTGGTAGAGATGGGTGAAGGCTGCCAGCCTAGTCAAATAGAATTTGGTACATAATTATGTCCTTTGTAAATATGAATGTTGAAATACAGGCTTGTTTTCTTAAAAGAAAGAATATGCTGTTAAAGGTTGAACTTAAAACAATGTAGCAACATTGTCCTCTGCTGTAAAGAAAGCTAAGTCAAGCATTTCTTGTCTGTCCTTTGAAATTGAAATTATTTCATGACTGTCTTTGATGTTTACAATTCGGCTCCGGCCAGGCTAGGTGAAGGCTTCCTGCTTATTGTTTTAAGGCTAAAGTTAATGACCAGAATTTACATGTGGAATGTCTTTTATTGCTCTGGTTTCTGACTAGGTGTAAAAGAATGTAAATGCAGTTTCTGTCAGCCTGGGAACACCAGAAAGTGTAAAAAAATGATGTAATGGGAATCAGGACTGCAATAGCAATTTAAACAGAGAGAATCAAAAGGCATTACACATTTTTGTCTGGACCATTCAACTCACAGCACTGGCTTGCTCATATGTAAGTTATCTTCGACTTGTGTTTTCTTTTAGAAATAGCTAGGAACTAGAAAGATTAGACTAAGTGTTTTTCTGTGATGTCAGAACTGTACTACTGAATTATTTTAAGTATTTCTGTGTGATCTCTGAACTTTTGACTAGCACTGTGTAGTAAGAAGTATTATCTTGTGTTTTTATTATTTATTATTAAATATTTTAAAACCTTTCAACTGTGGCTGCTTTGTGTAGAGATAATTTAAGCTCTTAATAGTACTTGCATGCCTTTGGTAAAATTGTACAAAGCCACTCTAATAGCTTTAACCCTGGGCTATACTACCAATTGGATAATAATATTGCAAAGTAATAATTAGACACCCTTTTAAGGGCCTTTGAGTAGCTGATAAGTATTAGTGAGTGGTGGCAAGTGGAACTACTGTACAGTCTGGGAGAAAGGGGCACAGCTAGAGAAACTGTGCCAGCCTACCCCAGGAGTCTCTGTGTGGTTGTATAAATTCTTATCTCAAAGTACATGTGTGTGTGTGTGTGTGTGTGTGTGTGTGTGTGTGTGTGTGTGTGTGTGTGTGTGTGTCAGCTACTTGGGCAGGGACATGAAGCACTGGTTGGATGGAAAGGGCGCTACAGGGTTTAGCTTGCCCACTAATCTGAGATCTGGGCCCTATAGCTGTGCCAGTGGGGAGTCTTATTGGGGACCTTAAAGCAAGGGGGTGACTAGCACTGGACTGACTGTGATCTCCATGTTCTCTTAACGAAAATTGCACTTTACTATTTGTATTTGTTATACTTTCCTCATATATGAGACTCCTCTGGTGTTAGTAGTGAGGATTGAGGCTCCTTGATTGCTGGGCCAGGGCATGGGCATCACAAACACTTTGCTTTTGTCCACATTTTTTCACATAGCTAAAATCTGAATCCTAGCTTTTAATTTGTATTCACTAGATTTGTCTCTAATTTCCTGAAGATAGGTATTCAAAGACTCAAAGAGATCCATGGCAACAAGTAAATTCACATCCTCTGACTGGAGGATATTACTTGTTTTGTTCACTTTTTCAAAAATGTCATTCTAAAGAATTGTCAGAAAGATAGTTTACAGGTTCTCCGTTTCCTTGTTCAATCCTTCTGCCTTTAGCCTTGTGTTCACTTCTTGTTCAGTCAGCTGATATAGAATCCAGTACATGTTTAATTGTCTTGAAACTCACACATAGAGCATGAACAGCATCAAAATGTGAGGACCATCTCATGTCAGACAGACACTTGCTTGACCACAACATCTTTTCCTAAAAATGATGCCAGAACATTCCATAGATGTGTAGAAGCAGAGAGAAAGGAATACATATGCTGAACAAAGTCAAAGAATTTTGCAGTCTGTCAACAACACTCTGCTGCATTTACTCCCACCAAGTTCAGGCTGTATTCAGCACAGGGGACATAGATGGTGAACTCATTCAGCTGATGAATCCGTGCTTGCAATCCAGTATATAGAATCCATAAATATTTGAGACATTATCATACGACTGACCATGACAGTTCAATAGTGGGATTTTGTTTACATTAAGGAAATCCTTAACAGATTCTGCTAGATTCTTTCCTCCGTTAGAAAAGATAGGGATGAACTTAATGAAACAGTCCACGAGCTCACATCCTCAAATGTATTGGATGGTGTCAGCTGATCAGTGGGTGAGATTTTTGAAGTGGAATCCACACTTGAGTAACACTTTGCCTTTTATTTCTTCAAGAATAGGACAGAAAACATGATGTCCCATTAATTCAATAAATTCCTCACAAATGTTTGCCAATAAATATGATGAGTTCCCTTTTCCACAATTTCCATACAGTTTAAGATGTTCTTCCAAAAAAAGGGTCAAATTCACTCAGAAGCTCTAGATTATCTAAATAGTTTTCATTTTTCTCTGACCCAATATTTTGATTTTCTCCATGAAATGGCAAACCTCTAGTGGCAAGAAAGCAAATTGCAAAAATCACGTGTTAACATTTACGCCAGTACTCCTGCTGAGTGATGATATTTAAGTAACTAAGAATACACTTCCATTTTCTTTATGTTAGAGCAAGTATGCCATCATGCACTTATAGTATTTTCTGTTTTCATGTTCTAAAAAAACATTGTTGTATTTCCAGTTATTGAATCCTGGTGTAACAAAGGCCGACTCTGTCTTGGACAACAAATGACATTCAAAGCAGTACAAATGACCTTCGGAATGTGAATAGAGTAGCCATTCCCGTTTAACACACTCGCCATTCTGTAGCTGACATTTGAACACATTCTTGGATAAATACCTTGTCTAAATATTCTCTCCTCCAGCTCCTTTATATACTCTGCATGAGTTTGAAAAGTTGCTATCATGATTCTGACATGATGACGGCCCACTATGAATCCAGTAATTCATTGTGTTAGAATTGTTAATGTTCCATAGCCATGAATCTGAGTCTTGGATCGCAAACTCCTTTACTGTTACAGATTTGGATATTTCCTCTTGTGGAATATCTTCAGCAGTATGAACAGGTAATGATACAGCAGGTATGTATGCTGGAACTGGATGATTGGATGGAGACGTGGCTGTAGATGTGGATGCTATATTTGAAGGAGCAGTGTTAGTGGCTGATCACATTGTTACTGGTTTTAACCAGGATGTTAATTTTGGAAGTTTGTACATTTTGTCCTTCTCCTCTGTAGCTCTTTTCCTCTTCTGCACACCACTAAAAACACTACATTTCATTTCTGCTCAAAGGATTATTCACCTTCTTCTTCTTCTTTCGGCTGTTCCCGTTAGGGGTCGCCACAGCAGATCAAATGTTTCCATTTCTTCCTGTCCTCTGCATATTCACCAATATTAAAAAAAAAATAATAATAAAACATGGTTTAGTGTAGTTTCAGCTGTAGAAAATTTAGGTTAATGAGAAAATTAAACACCTTTAAAATGTTGTATGTTCAGTAGTAGTCCACTACTACAACTACCTACAAATAGGACTGATCCACAAATATGATCACAAAAGTTGCTGCACTTGTTAAAAAATTATAATCAATATTTAAATATATATTTTATATATATATATATATATATATATATATATATATATATATATGTGATTTTAAAGGAGTGGCAAAGGTATTTCAATTCATGGCTCATGTACAGTAGAGAGTTGATTATCCAACTGATTGGGACCTAGATTAGTTCATATAACCAAACTGTTTGCATAATCAGACATATCACTGAACTGGATAAAAACCAGTATCAGCAATCCCTCAACATACTGTGGGAGTAGAGCCCACAGCTTCTGCATCAAAAGGGAACTATACTAACTGTTGTGCCACTAACAATGCTTTTAAGTATTGTAGCGCAATAGTGATATCATTTGGTAAACAACAGCTGTACACTGTAAAGAAAGTGGACAAAAGCAGCACTAAACTTGTCTTCCCCTGAAGCTCTCATCTGCTTGTAAAATACACTTGACACTCAACTATATCTCTCAACTTTGTAGCACAGGAAATCTAGGAAAAGCCAAAATTTATGGGTGTGGGGCGGCAAATGCCCCAAACAAGGAATACATTTTAAATATTGCTTGTATAATCTTAGAAAGTTGTTAGAATAAAAGGTTTTGTGTTACCATGCATTTCCTGAAAGATAGAAAGACTGAAACTTAAATAGCTGTCATTAACGAATTTAATGAATCCAGTCCTCACTGATCTGCTAGAAAACCACACACTTTAAGAAGAACATACCAAAAGTAGGAGTAAAAATTCCAGACATTCTGTAAAAATATGGACAGTTGAGAGCTATGCACTCAACTCCTTGAAACACAGGTGGTGGTAGGGTTGAGAATTCAGGCTCTTGTACCTAAGGTACAGTTTTTCACCTGAGCAAAGTAACACTAGCCACCAGTTATCCCTAATTGGAGCATTTCACACACACACACACAAAAGCTGCAAGGCAGCAATGAATGAAATGTTAAATTCCATGTGGTAGAGAAAACAGGTGATGCATGTATAGATGCAAGTTTTAGGAAGGCTGCGTTTGGATAATTGACATTTTGGATGTTTGACGCTCTACTCTATAATGCTTTCTAATATTTATAATTTTCATAATTTTCATAATTTTCATAATTCTTAAAATATTTATAATTTAGTATAGTGTAGTATTTATTTATTGACAGCAAGTCACAGCATACATAGATTAGCATGGGGTCCCTATGCTCATGGAGCCACCAGGCAACTTCCCAGTGTGCCCATGCATTAAGACAGCACTGGTGATTAGGAAACGTATTTTAGATAATGTCAGAAGGGGAATAAGTGGTAAGACTACTACAGCTCAATCAATGCATGTGAATTGGGTTTCAAGTACGAGTTCATTTTGGGCAAGTATATGGAATAAACCTAATCTATATACTGCGCAATAAATATTGGCATAGTGTGTGTGTTTCAGAATATGGTTCCTCCATAAAGAACTGAGTACATATATACACACACACACACACACACACACACACACACACACACACACACACACACACACACACACACACACACACACACATACCCATACACACATAAACACAGGCTAATCCTTACTTAATTTTGCATTTTAAATCAGTAATATGTATATCAAATAAACATTTTATATTTGTAAAATGTATCCAACTTTGATTCCTTCAGAAATCTACTCCATCTTGTATCTTGTTACCTTACCCTGAGTACACCAGGTGGCCATTGTTTTTTTATTAATTTTTCTGTGCTTCATCATAACCTCAGTGATTGCCCTTGTTGCTTCATGTTTTTCCCTATAAAACAGATCAGTGGTCACCTTTACTGGCTTTGTATGCCAATATGAGATTATGCCTTAATTTCTTAATTTTACTTTATTACAAACTAAATTTTACAGGCGACACTCTATCCATACCTCTCACCCATTTAGAACAAGAAATCTGGGCAAAGCCAAAAATAACGGGGAGACAAAGGACCAAAAATAGGGACAGAATTTAAATATTGCTCTTATAAACTTAGACATTTGCTGGAATAAAAGGTTTTGCTTTAGCTGCATTTTCTAAAGGATATAAAGTTTGCAACTCAAATGTATGTCATTATTTAATGACTTCAATCCTCAATGATTTACCATAAAACCACAAATTTTGTGAGATACCGACCAAAAATATGAGGCAAAAATGTGGACATTCTGCAAAAATCTAGACAGTTGAGAAGTATAATTATATGTGAATAATAGTTCTACATATTTATTTTGTTAACTTATATTTTCAAGCTTATATCTCCAAACTTTCTATAAATTAAACTTTTCCTATGCACCATTTTCTAGTGTGTGATTGTGGTTAATTCTTATTGACTGAGGCCTAATAACTTTTCAGTTATGTATTCCATTTCTGTTTTTGCCAGTGTCAGGCTATTCAGCAAGAGAGCTAAGTGGCTAAATTTCAACAAGAGAGATAATTGGAGGAAAACAATTCCCATCAACCACCCTGCTCTTGTTGTGTTCCAAACACAGAGTCACTCTTGTTATCTGTCTCTTATGTTTATTTAACCAATACAACCCCTCCCTCCCCTCCTTTCCTGGCTGTAGTCATAAAGTACAAAACTATCATTTTGTGAAGTCACTCTCTGATTTCCATTATTTCCCATCAGTCCTGAATAAGGGGTTTCCACTCCCCAGCCAATGTTGCTCTTTTATATTTAGTGGCCTTTTACATGCCATTATGTCAAATTGTCTTTCAAAACTCCTCCCAGTCTCACTTATCTGCTAAAACTTGTGACAGAAAAAACTTAACTCAAATTACTTCATTTACCTTATTTAGTCAGGCAGCATATCCTAATTTACTTTATTTAGTTCACATAATAACAGACAGTGTACCCTACCAAGAAAACCTAATTTGTCTCATTTATTTCATATAATAATGCAGTGTAAACCCCCCATAAAACAATCTGCTGAGTTACATTCCTCCATCATTTCTTTTATCATACTCGGTGCAATCCTAATTAATTTCTCAAATCTCTGAACCAAAAAGGAACTTCATTCAGCCTTCTTGTTTCCTTTCTGTTGCCACCATCATGTCTGCCAGTATCATTAGGCAGTATAATACATGTCTAATATATACAGATAATGAACTCTTCTTCAAAAACAATCTGTTTGTGAGATATATAGAGGTCTCACTCTCAAAAAAAAAGGAGAAAGGACAGAACCACTGTACTCTCACACCAACCCACATTACAATATCTTATGCTGAGGCTCTATAAAGATAATTGTCTAAGCCACTTAGATAAACACCAGATCTCAATAAAAATCTAGCACCACATCATTTCAGGCACACTTCAAAGGAAGAGTTATCAAAAGTTAGATTATTGTAAATGTAGTACACCAAATCAATCTACACTTACTAATGTTTTAGTGACCACTGACTCTATAATCAGGCACCCTGATTCTTCTCACATTAGGCTGGAGAAAGACACTATAATGGTGAATTGTCTTTCAGGTGCCAGGATCTCTGATATCTCAAGCGCCCTTATGACACTTTCACCTGATAAATCTGATTGTGACATAATGGTTGTCCATGTGGTGTGAATGAACTGGGGAGCAAAACACAGTAGGATATGTAGAGATACATGTCAGAACTCTCTATGCTTGTCACAAACGCAGATAGGATTCTGGTCTGAGCAAAATCCTTCCTTCTCCTAGAATGATTCCTAAGTAGAAAGAAAAGATAGTTGGCTTCAAACATTTGATAAAAAGTTTGTGTTGTTTCAGGAGAATCCAGTATGTGTCTGCATGGAACAAGATGTTCAACAGTCCTACTTCCTTTGCAAAGGATGCCTCATTCCAAGGCTTATACATAATGTCTAAAGTTTTGGTGCCCCCCATAGTGCATTTTTAGACAGATTCCAGCTGGATAACTAGCTGGCCTGCTGACAGCACCCAGAAGGCTACTCCATAAAAGGCTGGTCACCAGTGTGGAGTCCTTCCATGGTTTCTGCTAGACCCAATCCTCTTTATCATCTACTTTTTGGATGTCAAAGCCTATATCAAAGGCTTCTGGCTAACCAAGTTCACAAATGATTGAAAACTGGAAACAGTAATTGACCCCCCCCCTCCAAGAAGTGAACATGTCAGTTGGTCTTCAGGAAGGTCTAACACAAATACTTGGTGCCAAAGCCATGGCTTAAAACTCATTACCAAGAAATGCAATATAATAGCTTTTGGGAAGGGGGCCACCCTGGGTAACTGTGTCATCAATAAATCACCCCTAAAAGTTAATTCATTAGTCAGGGATCTGGGAACTCATGTAGACAGTAATATAGCCATCATCTAAAATGTGTCTAAGGTAGTAAGAAAATCCTTCTATGTTGCTTAACCTATAAGGCAGGGCATGGCATGTAGGTCCATGGATGCCATCATACCACTGTACTTGGCCCTCATTGCATCCTTCATAGAATATGATGTCCCCTTTGGTATGTACTCAAACAGACACATGCAGCAGCTGGAATGTCCACAAAGTTTACTTACAAAAAGAATACAGGGGCAAATACAATATCCTATACTGATTGTTTGCAAAACCCTGTCTCTTTACATAGTATTATACAAACTTCTGAGAGGTGATCTTTATAGTCAGTTACTAGGCTATTGACCTAATGGGGCCTTTTTTAAGCTTAGCCATGCCTGCCAAAGCTGAGACTCAAACCCCATATCTTGTGACTGTGAGGTAAACACCTCATCAATTAGGCTAACTCCCTTTGCCTGGCATAGAATGCATCCCTGGACCCTGTTTTGATGGACCTTTCGCTCATCTGTAAAACAAACAGCATAATAATTGCTAGATAAGAAAAAACTAAATTTTGCTTGCAACATAAATAAGACATGTTGGAAAGACAGATATGTTTCTTAGCTAATTCCATTCTCTGGAAGAGGCTCCCTATCCATTTGAAGTAGAATTCCTCCCTATCCCTAGCAAAGTATTTAGCAAACTGGTTAAAAGATAGAATCCACATGGTATGGGTAACAGATGGCTCATCAGATAATATAAAGATGACCAGTGGTGCTCCACAAGGCCTAGTTTTGGGACTTGTTTTGTTCAGAATTTACTTTCTGATCTTCAAACTATGAACCAAGATCTCTGGCTAACCAGGTTTGTACACAACTGTAAACTGGGAGTTATTTTCAAGTGTGCCACTGACACTCAAGTCCTTCAGCAAGATCTTACTTTCATAAATTCCTGTGTACTAAAATATTCTCAAATGAAATGCTAAAAAGTGCACTATTCCCACATTTGGTAAATATCCCCTACACTCAACTTACAACACCCCACTCCAAAATGAAAATGTTGTTAAAAACCTTGGAACATGGATTGATAATTGCCTTTTCCTTTGATTGACCTGCAAAGTCAGTCGTCAGAAAGTCCATTACCATGATGCAGATAATTGCCAAAGGAATATGAATATCATCTACATTGTTAAATATCTTTATCCCCTTATATTCAACATTTCTTAGGCCAGTTATAGAACAAATGCCTCCTTTTTGACATAGCTCACTCGACATATCAAACAAATAGAAAGATTACAGACATTATGAACTAAGAGCATCACTGGTTTAAACATTCTAAAGTACCATAAAGCTGGAGGAACTGTCCCTTTATGTAATACCTTATACAGACTCCTGAAGGTGATGGATGCTCTGCCTTCCATACATTCAGGAACCAAGTGGTGCTAACTCTTCACATATCAAAAAGTCTCACAAATATGGGAACCAGGGATGTAAATTTTTATCAGCAAATAAAGAAAACACAGTAGAGAGCTAGATTAATTTCTTTGCACCTTCTCCATCTCTGGAGTAGACTGCCACTGCACATTAAGCAATGTAATGCATTATTTTTCATTAAATGGGAGATGAATAATCATATGGGTATTTACAAATTCATCCTTGGCTTGATTGACCTAGGTCTCTTTGAAAAACATGGTACTGAGTAAGGGTAAGTACTGGCAGGGCAGAAATAGTCGCATGACTCAGGTGCCTTTTTATTTCCTATAATCCTAGGATTCTGTCACTCTGAAAACTGTTGAAAATGAGTACAAGAAATTCCTTTTTCCCTGATTGTGACAATCTTGATATTAGCCCCAGTGTTTTGTTATAATTTGCATAAATGTTGTCATTATAGTCAAAGTCAATGTCTTTCATATGTTGTCATTCACCACCTTCTGCCTCTGTGTCTACAATGGTGTTTTTGAATAATCCATTGGTGTCAATAGTTGATGGAATGTCTATTTCCATCAATATTGGTGATTTCCCTGATATCTCTGGGTGGATTTGTTTGTAACTTGTGCATATGTTGGATGGGATGGTAAGTTGCATATCCGTTCGGATCTCCTGAGTCTCTCTTGTCCTAAAGGGATTTCATGTTCACTAGACTCCTGGTTGTAACTGTGTTTATATAAGTCATCATCCCTCCGTGCGTTATTGTTATACTGCTGTTTCCACTGGTATGGTTCAGCATTATAATGTTCAGTATATGGCTGTACTTTCTTCCTAAACACAGTTACGACCAGGAGTCTAGTGAACGTGAAATCCCTTTAGGACAGGAGGGACTCAGGAGATCCGAAAGGATACGGAACCTACCATCCCATCCAGACAATGCACCAAAAGGAAACATGAACACCCAGAGATATCAGGGAAATCACCAATATTGGCATTCATAGACATTCCATCAACACCAATGTGTGAAGGATTATTCAAAAACACCATTGTAGACACACAGAATAGGGAAGGTGAACAGAGGGACTATTGAATCCACCAGCTCTAATATTAACTTTAGTCAAACAAGATGGAAGTTTTTTATCTATAACTGAACCAGAGACTAAACTGAGGACATACATTTCTCTTTATTCAAAAAGGGTTTTACTTTTGTCCCAACCAGGAAAGTTGACCTGGCTGAAATTACTTTAGGTATTAAACTATTTACCAGGAAGTTAAACTTAGAAGTTTTGGCTTCCACAAATGAATTTCAAAGCAGTACAAATAGAACTTATGAAACTTGGTGAGGAAATGTACATACAATCCCCCTTTGCAGAGTGACATTAGTAACTTTGAAAAAGTTGTTATCAAGGAAGTAAGAGATATACACAACCAAAACAGACATATATAAACTTATGTGAATTCCAACTTGAATTTAGAATAAAGCTCAAATAAACAACCTATGAAACAACAATATTCAATTGTTACAATTTTGAAACCTGAGAAAGGGGAGGGGTGGTGCTATTGATACATTGGTCTTATATTACCAAATGATGGACATCTTAAAACATTAGGACGATATAATATTATTTCCAACATGAGCTGAATAATTATATTCGAAGATTCTCGATATTTAGAAGATAACCTTATATGTTTTATTAATTGATGAAAACTTTATAGATTTTTCAAAGTGGAAAAACTCTTGTAATGTTTGCCACATCATATTGCTAATTCTTCACCGCTAACTCCTAAAACGGCTGATGGGTCCAAAAC
Organism: Protopterus annectens; assembly: GCF_019279795.1. Classification (NCBI taxonomy): domain Eukaryota; kingdom Metazoa; phylum Chordata; order Ceratodontiformes; family Protopteridae; genus Protopterus; species Protopterus annectens. The sequence continues at coordinate 1,584,686,321 of NC_056726.1, forward strand.
CCAGATGGTAGCTATTCATGTTGGATCTAAAGCTAAAACCTTTTTATAAATTATATTCAGACATTCTCATTGATTCGTGGGATTTATTGAACAAAATCAACATGTTACAATATCAATCCCACTATTCTGTTTTAACAGAAGATGTTAAGGATTTGTTTACTGTGATTCCACAATGCCAAAATCTTGAGTGGTTAGAGCCCGCCAATTTTAATGAACGATTCCTAAATGGGAATGAGTATAGATTAGTCTTGGAAAATATTGAACTGGTATTAAAAAATAATTTTATATACTTTCATGGTGATATTTTTCAAGAGTTGTATGGGGTAGCTTATGGGGCTGCCTCGTTCTAAATTTCTAACATAATCATGTTATACTGGGAGTTACATTTTGTCTTTAATTCCCCATTCATGAAACACATAGAAAAATACTTTTGTTTTTTGGGACTAATATGTTGTCATTCACCCATTCAACCTTGTATATACTTTGGGGGTGATTTTATTACCTCCTTACCCCCAAAGGCATTTACTATCACTCTCTCTCCCTAATGTGTTCCTCAATCTTGTATTTTTTCACTTTTATTTAGCATTGTCCTTGATGTATCATATATTGATTGTACGTATTTTCATTTGCAACATCCTGATTCTTCCTTTATCGTATGTTGTGTTTGTATTGTGTTTGTACTTTCTGGTAGGTAATTTTACTATCTTTTCCTTTTAAACATATGTTTAGAATGTTCTTACCTGACTGTATCTATCATGTTATGCAATCCTAGGCTAAATAATTTATGTTCCAGAGTCATCATTTTGCTGCCTTTCTTGTATATAGTATCTTAAACACATTTTAGGGGGAAAGTACTCCAACATTAAGATAATGATAAACAAGTAAACAAGTAAGTCCTCTTTAAAAAATATTGAAGGATTCCATGTTTAATATTGTATGCTTCTGCTATTTGCACATAATTCCCTTACGTTTCCAGTGTAACATGTACAGTTGCTGCAAGGACTGTTTTATTTCACCTGTCATACAAACCTGTCACATGCTTTTGTTTAATATGTATGGTTAATACTTTCTAAATATTACAGTAGTGTCATTTTTTATTCTGTACTAAACTTTTTCTTGTTTTATATTCCACAGTGGGTTGGTATTACAACTGTTGCTCCATTGCAATTTATCACATAGAAGTGGTGTAAACAGCACACTGTTATTTATTCTCCATTTATTGTAATTTATCCTATTGTTATCAAGACTTGTTCAAGCTTTCTCAAGCTCTGATAAGACAGCATTTAGTGTGAAGTTAGTATAACATGAGATATCGTTCATTCAATGTCACTTATACACCATGTTAGTTTGAAATTCACTCACATTCTAATTATTGTACCTTTAATGTTTGGCTTCAGAATAAAATTCTGTCTAAAATATCCTTTTGCTCACAATGTAATTTAAATTGGTTAGAACCACTGTAATATTATCTGTCTGATCATACTTTTCTCTACAATGCAATTTCAGTGGCTGTGTAAAAATAAAATGTTAGCAATTTATAATGGAAATGGATGCTTTTGTGTCAATTTTTTAAATTTGTTTCTTTGCTGGGAGCCAGTGGAATGCCAGCTGTTCAAACAAATCATCTTTTCTAAAGCACCTTTCAAATTACTTCTGGTGGATGGGACTCTGACGTGCATACTGCTAGAGTAAAACAAAATTAAAACTATTTTAAATTATGCTCAAGAAAAAAAGTTGCTGATATGACAGGCACTGCTAGACTGTAGTACATCCTATCATGTATTCTCTGGACTTTAATATGTATACAGTACATCATTTGCATTAGTCATAATACTCATGTATGTTTCCTAGGTTAGTCCAATTAGAGAATTATTTTCATGAGGTTATTTTCAATACTGATAGGAGAAATTTGGTCAGGGGAATGGAGAAAATTCCCTACTGATTTCCATGAGGAAAATGGAAGGTTCTGTCAAAGCCAGAGATGATGGATGGCACAGAAACTGAAAATGTACCTCCAGAGACTGAGACAATAGGAATGACCATGTTTGATGAGAACTATCCACCTACGTGTCTGTTGTTATAGATAGTGGAGGTGGAAGAAACAGTAGTTACCTTCTGAGAAATCCTGGAGTGAGAATGTGTCTGGCAGTTGGATTAGAGGATTAAGGAGCTGTTAAAGAGCTGTTTCTTTTGGTCCACTGGTGCAAGGTTTGATTTCCTCAGCTTCCATTGGCTAAATGTGTGACTCTGAGCAAGTCACTTAACCAAACACTGCTCCTGGGCTGAGTCTGAAAATGGTCCATGGAGATCAGTGCTCTACCCTGGAAACCAAATACAAATAAATGAAGAAGTGGAATGAATAAGATGCATGTTGTGATATCTGGAAGTCAAATGAGGAATCTGTTGAGATTTTCAAATATCTGGCTCCATCAACATTCCTGTAAGTGAAGGAGTAAACACAAAACAATAAACAAGATTTAAAAATGGACCACAGAACATATTGTTAGACTTCCAGAACCCATTTTAAAGCCTGTTGATGTGGTTTTAGAAGTAGCAGAACAGATACCACTGCTAGCACATATCACACACACATATATATGTATATATATATATATATATATATATATATATATATATATATAGACTACGTATATGTACATACATACATATATATATATGTGTGTGTGTGTGTGTGTGTGTGTGTGTGTGTGTGTGTGTGTAATTACATTGATTGGCACACCGAGATATTAACATCAATAATGTTGACTATGAGAGGATGACAATGCAAACATTGACAGTCTATTACACACACACAAGAAAATCCTCTTTATATGTAAACTAAAATTAAAAAAAGAAACAAAACATTAACTTGTGCAAGGGCAAGCCCCTCTGCACTGCTCCATGTAGGGGTCTTCTCCCCACACCCCTCCTTCTAATTATATACACAAACTCCTTGGGAACTTGCATATATCTCCGACCTCAGAGACTGCCAATTTTGCCTGCTTTGACAATGAAAGTGTGTATTCAGGAGTTTTGATCATTTTCACTAATACCATGTATGCATAAACAGACCCAGACTGTTACTAGCTAAAGTCATATGCCATGCTGATTTTAGAAAAAAATTTCTTCAACCCTTAAAATTCTTTGTATTGACCCCTATATGCTGTTACCTTTGACTGCAAGAGCATTGTCTAACTGGTAGTTTGGAAAAGCACTTTCAACTCCTAGAATAACTTAGGCTCCATTAAATATGACTAGGCCAAGGAGAAGGAGAAGAAGGTTGTTTGTTAAATGAGAAATAACTGGATTTCGTTCAAAGCTTTACTCAGTTATTGCAACTCTATAATATTCACTTCAGACTCTTAACATGTTAAATATTTGGAGTTTGCCTTTATAGTAGAAATGTATATTTTATCTTTTTCTGGAAATGAATGGATGCATTTGAAGACATGGTGGTTAACTGAAAACATCCCACCCTCATGATGTTGTACCCCCTTTTATAGAGAACTGTAAAGGAAAAACATGTGCTGAGTGACTTGTAAAGAAGTTGGATGTAGATATAGCCTTGTACGCCATAGTGTGCTAAGTGTGACCTGGATGGCCATTTCTGTTTTGACTGCATTCTGCAAAAATAACAGGTAGTTGAAAAACAAGCTGTGATCCAGGTGAAATACACCAGCATGGATTCCATTCACACCATAGTACTGAGACAGTTCTATTATCCCTTCTTGGTGCTGTAACCCATGAACTAAATGAAGGGCTCCTAGTCTCCACCCTGTTCCTTGACTTCTCCAATGCCTTCAGTAGAGTATTCCACTAACTTCACATATACAATTCATCATAGATGTCCTTAATGATAAAAACCTTATCATGGTTCATTAGTTTTCTCACTGAAAGAGATCAGGGTGTTCTCTCTCGGCCTATCAATGTGTAATAGCTATTTTCCAAGGTACATAGAAAATTCCTAAGCTAACAATGCCAGGGTACCTTTTTGAGCTTAGCAATGCTTTCCAAAGATGATAATCAAACCCTGTACTTTGTATTTAGAAAGCAACCTTAACTATTACATCAACCCTCAAACAAGAATTCATATTAGGTCCTCTTCTCTTTAACATATTTATCATTGATATGAAAACAACATAAAAACAAGCTAACATAGAAAATGCAGATGACTGCACTCTGGTCTTCTTAGCCCATAGCCATGCCACCTGTAAATTATAATACAAGAATAATTTCTATCATTGGAAATCTGTTTCAAACAATCTTAACTACCATAAAACCATAAAAAACAAAACTGATACATTGTTTCAACTCTCAAAAGCATATGCAGAGTTACAGCAGAAAATGAACCAGTGGTCACATTTACTGGTTCATTTTCTGCTGTATATTCTTTTTGTGCAGAGTTTAAGCTCCGTTGGCTTTGTGTGCTTACTTGTGTGTTGTTTGAAAACTGATACATTGCCCTCAGCCAGCAGTCATCATAAATACTAACATGAAACATCAATTTCTCTAATGACATCAGGACTCATCTAGGCAAACTTAAAAAACTATTAGGTGTGATCATTGTTGAAAGCTTACAATTTCATCAACACATGTAACATTTTGTCCAGATGACCAATCAGAAACTTGGCCTGCTATATGACGCTAAGTCCTTCCTCATAAACCGATGTAGAATAGCCACTTCAACTACTTTCTGCTTTCCAGATTAGTATATGCTTGCTCAGTCTTCACAAACCTACATTCCAAACTAGAACAAAGAAATGACAAAATTGTCAAATTTGCTACTGATTTAAACTCCAAAGTTAAACACTGTATTTTAGATAGATAGATAGACAGAGAGAGAGCGTGTGAGAATAAAATGAAATAAAACATGCAAAATAAACTGGATAGAACTCACTGACATGCACAATTAAAACCAGCCACATCGACCAGCATGGTTCCAGAAATACCTCTGCTACACATATAAAATCCAAAAATCAATATTCTAACTCACAAAGCTTATGATAACCATTGCAAAGCTATTTCTACTTAAGTATATCTAAATGATGAAATTATAACCCAGCCACAACAAAAATATACTACCCTTTACATCTTCAAAATAAACCCCAAAACTTTACCATTATAACTCATGCATTTGCCAGTGGTCATTTCCCATAGGGTAAAATCAGCCCTCTAATAACCCAACTCTCGTGTGTCATGTCCATACCTCTCAACATCTAAGAGTAAGAAATCTGGACAAATTCAAAAGTAATGGGAAATGTTCAAAATTAGAGACAAAGTTTAAATATTGCTCTTACAAGTTTAAACATTGGTTAGAATCATATGGCTTGCTTTTAGCAAGCATTTCCTGAAGGATATACATTCTGAAACGCAAGTTTATGCTATTATTTAACAACTTCAGCCCTGGATGATTTGCCAGGCACAACTTTTATGAGGAACAGATAAAACATATGAAGTAAAATTTGGATATTGTTTGAAAATCTGGAGAGCTGAGGTATGTTCATGTCTCATTACTGCCATATACCTTATACTACTGCCTAACAGTGATATAAGGTTAGGAGACTTACCTATCAAACTGTAAAACAAACATTACTATGCTCTATCTTCTCAGGCAGATCCCTCTATGTTGGCACTATCAGCACTCATTAAGATTTTACCTCCCATTTCAAATACACTTGTTTAAAACATAATATGGTACCTAATAATAATAATAATATGAACAGATTATTTTTATATTCTACTTGATCAAGAAATACGAGGTGAACAGAGCACCGGGGATGCAATGAAAGGAAAATTTAATTTTAAACCTATCTGCAATATGTAAATGCTTATCAGATTGCATACACACAAATAAGGTTACAAATGTGTATATTTGTACAGCATATAATATATCCTAAGGACTTACTGGTTGTGGATCATGCACTGGTTTTATCTGGGTTGCAGTACTGTAATGCTCTCTAAACTGGGTTTCAAATGCTGAGCTAGTATTTCTGCAGGGGGGATGCTGAATTCTTCAACCAGAATGTTGATGAGAACATTTTGCACAGGTCATAGTTCATCTGTGTGACTTCAGATTGCGGCCAGATAACATTTCAGAAATTTGATCCCCACTTATCATGCTCTTCAAACCTACATCCTGTTATCTAAAGCAGCTGATGAAATTGTATGCCCTGGCAAGACATCTCAATTCATAGGCTCATGTGCATGCAGGTGTGTAGTAGGCTAGTGACCACTGAGTCTTTTTAAGCCTAGCTATGGATTCCAAATCCCTGACAAGTTCTGGTACCCTTAATAAGTGTAAGCAAGAAACATTTGCAAGCAGGGGCCTGGGAGATGAACTATTTACAGGCAGCCTATATCCATTAGAGATAGAAGTACCAAACCAGGGATACATTTCCTGTTCCCCATCCAATTGTCTACGTTACACTTGAGATGGGTTAGGGAGGAACTCTGCTTTACATGAATGGCTTGTTCCAGGAAAGGGGTAGTCTCTGGGATACATATCTATCTCTCCAGCAGGTCCTATTTATATCACAGGCAGGGTTTAAGTCTTTAGAATGGATAATTCTGGTGCTGTTTGTTTTGCAGAAATGCAAGAGGTCCATCAGGGTGGGGACTGACAATGCCTTGTATGGCAGCCATAGATCCCCTGTCCACAGCTTGTAGGAGACAGAATACAGGGATAGGGTCTTGAGGCAGTCTGTATAGGACATGTTACTCACACCCTGTATTCTTTAAGTAAAGAACCTTTGAGAATGTTTCAGCTGTTGGATATGCCTGATTATGTACATATCAACGGGGTCATTGTACTCAATGATAGATCTCATTGAATGCTGAATACAGTGAAACAATGACCTCCTTGGACTCTATAAGCCATAACTTTGTTTATAAGTTGCACAATATAAAATTATATTTTCATTACTGTAGACATGTGATGATCAAAGGCTAGAATACTGTGTATGTGTGTCCCAAAGTCCCTAACTATTGGGGTTTGCTGCTAGGGGTGTGTTGTCAATATGATAGTTACAAGAGGTGGATAACTTCCTGAATGATACTGTTATGCATGTCTTGACATTTATTTTTAGTCCATGGCTCTGACATAAGTTATTTGTCAGTGTCAGCCCTTCCTAAGGAATATTAGTGTCAGTGGGGGATTGTATGACTGCACCATGCAATTGTCTGCACATTTGGTCAGCCAGAGGCCCTTGACACTGGACTTGACTTCAGAGAAGTAGATGTCAAAAAATGAGCAGTCCCAGGGCTGATCCCCGAGGGAGTCTGCTGGTAAGTGGCCTCTTTGCAGATGTGGACTCTCCAGTTCTAACTTCCTGGGTCCTGTGAGCTAGCTGGATATCCACCAGTTTGCATAAGTATTTATACAGTATGTCACCAGCAGAGTCCATTGGGGATCAGTCAAATTACAAGAAATAATATAATGAAAAACAAACTAACCTTTCCCTTACAGCAGACTAAGGTAGAATTTGAGTGAGCTTTACCAGTAAAGCTGGAGCCTCTGGTGTCTCCAAAGATGGACTGAGATAACATGCAGATTATATTTTGCATATCTTAAATGGTCCTCTGGAACCAGGTACCAAACCTGATTCAGTCATACACATCTGAGCAATTCTTCATGAGACCTTTGAAACACCATCTGTATAAGAGAGTCTATTTAGATCTTTGCATGGTCATTATAGCTGCTTTTATAACATTTTATTTTATGGGGTAGTCATAGCTGTTATGCGAATGTTTAAATGGCATTGGCACACTTCACCTATAAGTGCAGCAAAGGTACGATTCATAGAGGCCATTTACTCATATGTGCATGGCCATGAATGTATTTATGCAAATTAAACAGTAATGAGATGGAAATTAACCAAGACTTCCCATGCTATGGAATAGACTTCCCATATATGCCAAACAGAGCACCACATTGGCTCTCTTCAAGAGAAATCTTGATGAGTGGATGGGAAATAGAAAATTCACCCCGGGGATCACTCCAGTGGCCCTACTCGACAGATGCACTGGGAGCTAAGGTCAGGTGGCACAATGCCAGGGTAATCCTATGGGCTAGGCTTGTAAAGGCTTCAGGGCCATTAGCCTAGTACACACCTACGAACCTATGAACCTATGAGAGATAATTTCAAATGGCATGTGGTAATGAGGTCTTCTCCCGTCCGTTTGCCATTCATAGTCATACTTTGATGCATTTCCATGCAGTGCATAAATTCATTATAAATGGTGGAATCACTCCTTTTCTATCTGCTTTGCAGTCCACAAAAATACTCTCTTCTGCTGCTAGCCTTGCTATTTCCTGGTATGAGTGGATTGTCTTGGCTGAGTCAAAGCTGCCTGTGGGCAGCAGTGCTTACTGGTCAAGAAGGTGGATGCATAGACAGAGAATAGCTCACTATAACTTTGATAATTCAGAAATCCTTGACAGATTCAGAGTGGACAGGGATATTGTAAGGGTCTTAGTGATTAGTGATAATGTACAGACATCACACAGGTACTGAGAGGATGGATGACCTTTCTATGCCTGTGGATACTAAGGCATTTCTCTCACTATACTTACCACAGGGATCTTCCAGACACAGACTGGGGACACAATGGGTTTTTCCCAGGTTTCTGCTTCAAGGATACTTCAGCAACTCCTGCATGTACTCTTGGCATGTTCATAGGTGCATAGGTGTTTAGTAGGCTAATGACCATAAGGGTATTTTTAAGCCAAGCCATCCATCCCAAATCTCTGATAAGTTCTGGTACCCTTTATAAGTGCAAGCAGAGGCTTGGAAGATGAAACATTTACAGGTTGTCTATGTCCAGTAGAGACATAGGTGCCAAGCCAGGGATGAATTCCTGTTTCCCATCCTATTCTCCAAGTTACAATTGAATTAGGTTAGGGAGGAACTCTGCTTTACGTGGCTTGGGAGCCTGTTCCAGAGATGGGGTAGTCTCGGGGATATATACCTGTCTCTCCATCATGTCCTATTTATATCACAGGCAAAGTTTAAGTCTTTAGCATGGGTAATTCTGGTGCTGTTTGTTTTGTGGATATTTAGGAGGTCCATCAGAGTGGGGGTCTGAAAATGCCGTGTATGCCAGGCATAGATCTCCCCTCAACAGCCTGTAGGAGACAGAATACAGGTGTAGGGCCTTGAGACAGTCTGCATAGGATATTTTACTTATGAGCTGTATTCGTTTAGTGAGGAACCTCTGTGAAAGTTCAATTTGTTGGATATGCCTGGTTAGGTACATACCAAAAGGGGCACTGTACTCAATGATAGGTCAGATGAATGCTGAATACAGTGGAACAATGACTTCCTTGGACTTAGATGACATACATTTGTTTTTAAGTTCTGCAACATAGAAGGATTTTCCTCATTAGACACCTGATGTCAAAGGCTAGATTACTGTCTATGTATGTACCTAAATCACTGACTACTGGGTGAACTCTAAGGAGTGTGTTGTCAATATGATAGTTACCAGGGGTAGATGACTTTTTTTATTATGCATGTCTTATCATTTAGTTCTAGTCCAAAGCTCTGACACCAGTTGTTTGCCTGTGTCAGTCCTTCCTGGAGAATGTGTTGATGCAGGATTTAATGACAGCTCCTAATTTGCAATCATCTGCAAACTGAGTCAGCCAGAGACCACTGACATTGACCTTTAGTTATGAGAAGTAAATGCCAAAAAGGAGCAGTCCAAGGACCAATCCCTGAGGAATACCACTTATGATTGGCTTCTTTTTGAGGTGGACTCCAAATTTTAACTTTGTGGGTCCTGTCTATGAGCCATTTGGCTAACCACTGGATGACATATGGCTTTGTACCTAATCTCTTGAGTTTAACAACAATGCCTGAGTGTGGTATTGTTTCAAATGCTTTGGCCAGGTCAAGGTAGGCAGTGTGAACCATTTTGCCCTCATCCATTGCTTTGGTGACCTTCTCAAAGAAGTCCACCAGGCTGAGTAGGCGGGTCTATATTACAACATTGAAATAAAACAAGTTTGAACATTGTAATATCAAACCCTAAAGTCTGAAAGTTGAAAACAGCGAAGCCATGGCCCATTGACTTTTTTCCCAGGGAAAAAAAATCGGTGGGCTGTTTTCAGGGATTTGCTATTTCCTCCACTGTGGTGTGATCTTGGAGTTGGTATATTTAAGTAGGGTGTGTGGGGGGCACATCCCCCCATGTTGGGGGGTGTGGGGGCAAAGCCTCCCATTTTAGTTTAGGGTTAATTTTTTTTTGTCACGAACAGCAATTTTTTTCCCTGGGAAAAAAATCGCTGTTCTGTGTTTTTGGTGTTGTTGGGTTTTGGACCTTAGGGTTCGATATTACAATGATCGAACTTTTGTAAGTTCGATGTTGTGATATAGATCTTGAGTAGGCATGACCTGCCCTTGATGAAAGCAAATTGGGTTGGGTTGAGTGCCTGGTGGTTTACTATATCATTATTGATCATTTCCATGATAATTCTTTCCATGGCTTTGCATATATGACTAGTAAGACTTATGGATTTGTAGTTTCCAGGGTCTGTAGATGGCCCACCTTTGTGCAGAGGGATGACTGTTGCTGTTCTCTATTCATGAGGCATGAAGCCTGTTTGGATGCTACAGTTAAAACAGCAATTTCGGAGGGCCAGATAGGTCATGTTACATGCTATTTAGAAGGCATCCTCGGATATTGTCTGGGCCCATTGATGCAGTCTTCTTGGCCTTAGACAGAGCATTAAGGATCTGTCCCCTAGTGATAGCAGGGGGAGTTATATTTGATGGTATTTCCAGAGGGAAGGTTGAGGGGGAGAAAGGGGAAAAGTTGGAGCTGAATTTGTAAGCCAATAGGTTTGCAATATCTTCTGGCTCAGTACAGCTGGCTATATTTAGAATGAGCTCTGCACACAACTGTGTATTGTCTGTGAGGTTGTGAACATAGCAAAGGATGCCTTGTGGTTGTCCTTGACATGGGAGGCCAAATTTACCTCAAATTTGGCTTTTATAGACTTTATTTGTCCTCTGAGTTGTTTGTTTAGTTTGGAGAGAGTGCTTTTATCCTATTGGGTGCTGCATCTCCTAATTTTGCCATGATTTTCTTCTTCTGTTGTACAGCCTATTGATTTTGTGATTCCACTATAGCAGCTTGTTTTAGAGTTGGTTCTGTACTTCTTACTGGTGAGTACAGCTGCCTCTATGCAGCTATTAACATGCTTGTATTTGGGTTTATTTAAACAGTTCTACATGGGCAGCAGTGTTCTCAGGGTTTATGGGGGCTTGAAGTTTTGCCAGGTTATCACTTAATAGCAGAAGGTTAGCCTTAGAGTGGTTTCTGAATATTCCAGGGCTAGCTGGGATCCAGGTTTTATTTTTACTTCAAAGGAGACAATTTTGTGGTCTGACTTTACCAGGGAAGACATCACACTAGGGGGGTGTGCAGCACTCTCCCATATTAGTAATGACCAGATCCAGTATGGTTGCACCCCTGACTGGTGTACTGACAATTTGGTCCAGGAATTTCTGTTTACAAAATCCTTGAATCTCTGTGCCTATATGTTTGGTGTTCATAGGTTTATAGGTTCATAGGTTCATAGGTTCATACTAGGCTATCTGCCCTAGGGCATTTATAAGTCTAGCCAGAGTGTGTTTGGCTTTCGCCACCCATTTTAAATTAATTTTGCTATGCCCTTTTTTGAGGTTAGTATACTGTGCCTCTATCTAACAGTGACACAGAAGTGATACCCAGGGTAAACCTATGATCCCCCATCCACTCATCAAGATTCTCTTGAAGAGAGTCAATGAGGGACTCTGCCTAACCTGGACTGGGATTTTATTCCAGAGTGAAGGGAGCATCTGAGTTATGAATCTGTCCCTCCAACATGTCCTATTTATTTCAGTGCTGAGGTTCAAGTCTCTCGAACGCGTAGCTCGATGGGATTTGGATTTTCTGAGGTGCAGCATGTCCATTAATTCCGGGTTGGACATGGCTTTATACGTCAGGCACAGATCGCCTCTGAGCAGGCGGTATGCCACTGAGTAGAGCTGGAGTTTCTTTAACCGGGCAGCATATGGCATCTGTTTGAGCCCTTTGATCCTCTTGGTGAGGTACTTTTGGGGTCTTTCCATTTGCTGCAGGTGTCTGGTAAGGTACATCCCAAAAGGGGCATTGTACTCAATTATGGGCCTGATGAGGGATGAGTAAAGAGGCACAATGACCTCCCCTGATCTAGATGTGAATCGCTTCATGATTAGGTGGGCTATATAAAATGTTTTTCTAACCACTTTGGCCACGTGGTTGTCAAATGAGAGATTGCTATAAACTTGGGTCCCCAGGTCCCTAATTATTTCTTCTGTACTTAATTGATTACCACTTATGTGGTAATTTGTGAATATAGGATTCCCAGTTAATAGTGGAGTAGTTAAAGTCACACATGAATATGGTATCAGGTTGGATGGTGAGTGTTTCCAATAAGTTTAAATACAATGTATGGGTTTCCTGGGTTGTAGAGGGGGACCTATAGCTTGCAAGGAAGTGGTACTGGATTTTGCTTAAGGTGATTTGAACATGGAGTTGCTCAAGTACATTGTCCTGTTTGACCAGCCTTGACATATGCTTATTTCTGTTGTAAATCAAGACACCTCCACCTTTAGTCCCTGCCTGTGTGGAAGGCATTATATCCTTGCACTGCTGGTGTGCTCTCAGCAGCCTTAAACCATGTCTCAGTGACCACACAGATGTCAGCATTCTCTAGGGAGAAGGGAACTTTTAGGGAGTGGAATTTTTTTTTTTGTTTAGACTCCTAACATTGAGCAGTAATATCTTTAGATTTTCTTGATTTGCTATGTCAGAAGTATTTTCAGTTTAGAATTGTGTAAAAAAGGCACTATGGGCGAAACAATGTTTTAGCTAATATTCAAAAGCATAGAGGGGAGAGGTACAGACCATCCCATGGTCTGTTGACCATGTTCTTCCATGCTTACAAATATTGCACCCCCTTAGAATGACACCAAAAATTAAGCCGATTATTAAAGTCATTCATCTTTTGTCCATATTGTAGATTAGTATATTGATTTTCTAAGCCAGGACTATGGGTGCCCTTTGTAGGGTGTCACATTTATCTGAGGTGCTTGTATGTTCATGCAATAGATTGTACCCAAGTTGGAATTATCTCTCTATTTGGTCCACAGATTACTGAAACTGGAAGGGCTACCATTCTATCAACTCCCAGGTCGTGTATGATACATGGGGGTTGTTTCAAGAACATCTTTTCCCAGCATCCTAGCAACGCAACCTAGCAGTGCATATGATTCCCATATCTACATATGACCTCAATCTACTCTTCCTGCATGAGAGAATGTACAGCGGTCATCTTGTCGGTAAGTGGAAAATATATATATATATTTTATTTTTATCAATTAAGCATTTATTCATACTAAAATAAATAAATAAAATGATAAAAAATAGTAAAGTAATAGCAAGAAAAATGTATCACTTAATATTAACCCACCTTTTCCTTGTTCCTTGTTTTGTCTTCGCCTTCTTTTTTGTTCTTTTTTGTTTCAGGTGATTCAGAGTTTGTGGTTCAGGACACCAGTGAGAAATCCACGTAGCACTGTGGCAAGTTTTAATACAGCCTTGGCACAGATGTGAATTGTCATCGAGAGGGTATTTGTGATGCTGAAAAGACAATTCAGATGTAGGGATGAGAATGGGAGTGTTCTTCAGTATGACCCAGCCACTGCATCCAGGATGTTTATTGCTTGTTGCATTCTGCACAACATGAGCACACATTGGTCTGCTGGTGACCTGACCCATGCGGTCACTGCTGCTCCCAAATCCAGTCCTACTATGACTAATGATGACCTGTACTGAATCCACTGAAATGGTAACTGTAACAAAATGTGTTATGTTGTTACTTAACTACTTTGAATTTGTCAAAATATCCAAGCTTGCTTTAAGATGACTTCATACCTTGCACTTGAATGGGAAATGCATCACATGCTGTTGTGTATTTTGCAATGTTTTCTCAGTTTTAACTCATAAGTATTAGAAATTATTTACTATTCTCTCCTAACATTCTGTCCATCTGTTTATGTCATTTAGTCTTAAACAACAATGTGTGTCCTCAGAAATAAATCCTCAGTTGTGCCGTGCTGATGGTTAAGTGGTATCATACCTCTCAACTGTCCCTGATTTTCGGGGACGTCCCTGATTTTGACTCAGATTTTAACTCTGTCCCTCTTAATCCCTCCTAAAACTAATGACTTTTGGAGGAAAGGTGGTAAATTACACTTAATGAATAATGACAATAATTAAGAGTTATAAACTTCTTTTACTTCAGAAAATGTGTATTAATTCATATGCTCTGATTCTGTCAATGTTTCAGGTTAATAGCACTAATATTTCAAAAGTGTCCCTGATTGTCCCTGATTTTTTTCTTGACTTGTCCCTGATTCTGTTGAAATTTGTCCCCAGTTGGTTGAGAGGTCTGAGTGGTATCAGTGTTGGTGCTGATGGCAGGAGAGTCGTGTACGTTTTTTTTTTTTCTTAAAAGGAGTGTCCCTTTTAATGCTGTGTAATACTTGTTTTATATTCTGGATAATTGTCAGCTGTATCATCATACCTCTCAACTGTCCAGATTTTCTCAGAATGTCCAAATGTTTGTCTTATAATTTTGGTCTTTTCCTCATAAAATTTATGACCTTCTGGGAAATCACTGAGGAATGAAGTCACTAATCAACAACATACATTTGAGATTCAGACTTCATATCCTTCAGAAATACATTCTGACACAATCCCTGTTATTCTATCAACTTTCTATGTCCATAACAGCAAAATTTAAAATGTGACCCTATTTTTGGATCTTCATTTCGCATTATTTTAGGTTTTGTCCAGATTTCTTGTGCTAAGAAGTTGACAAGTATGTGAACCATTGCTGAACTGAAACTCCTGGTAATAGATGGGCCATTAGTGGTGTAAATCAGTAAAATGTGAATGTTATGACCTTCACCTTTCCTAACAGATATTCCTTTAATTGTAAGAACTGCCATTATTGAAATGAAATGCATGCACATGCAGTGGGTAACATTGGATTACATTGTGCACACAGGTATTTTGCAATAGATATAGACAACATAACCTACTATCAAGGAAATTAAATATATATGTATATAGGTTCATAGGTTCATACTAGGCTATCTGCCCTAGGGCATTTATAAGCTTAGCCCGAGTGTGTGTGGCTTTCGCCACCCCTTGGAATGAGAATACTATGCCCATTTAGGGTTTAGTTTACTGTGCCTCTGTCTAGTAGTGACACAGAGATGACTCCCGGGGTAAACCTACGATCTCCCATCCACTCGTCAAGATTCCTCTTGAAGAGTCAGTGAGGGGCTCTGCCTAACATTGACTGGGATTCTGTTCCAAAGTGTAGGGAGCCTCTGGGTTATGAATTTGTCCCTCCAGCATGTCCTATTTATTTCTGTGTCGAGGTTCAAATCTCTCGCTCTCGTGGCTCTGGTGGATTTGGATTTTCTGAGGTGGAGCATGTCCATTAATTCCGGATTGGACATGGCCTTGTACATCAGGCATAGATCGCCTCTGAGTAGGCGGTATGCGACTGAATAGAGCTGGTGTTTCTTCAGCCGGGCAGCATATGACATATGTTTGAGACCCTTGATCCTCTTGGTGCGGTACTTTTGGGGTCTTTCTAACTGCTGCATGTGTCGGGTAAGGTACATCCCAAATGGGGCATTGTACTCAATTATGGGCCTGATAAGGGAAGAGTACAGGGGCACAATGACCTCTCTTGATTTAGATGTGAATCCTTTCATGATAAGGTGGGTAATATAGAAGGTCTTCCTAACCACCTTGGCAATGTGAGTGTCAAATGAGAGGTTTCTGTCAACTTGGGTCCCTAGGTCCCTGATTACTTCTTCTGTACTTAATGGATTACCACCTATGTGGTAATTTGTGGGTACTTTGTTTTTCCCAAAGGGTATGACTATACATTTTTGGCTGCTCAGTTTAAGGCCATGGCTCTGGCACCAGTTATCCATTTCTATGAGGCCTTTCTGAAGGATGCTTGTGTCCATTGGAGTATCAATTATGGCACCCAGTTTGCAGTCATCTGCAAACTTTATTAGCCACAATCCTCCTATGTTTGCTTGCACCTCAGAAAAATAAATGCCGAACAAGAGGGGTCCCAGGACCAAGCCCTGTGGGACACCGCTTGTGATTGGCTTAGAGTCTGACATGGCTCCACCAATTCTGACCTTGTGGGTTCTGTCCTTGAGCCAGTTTGCAATCCATCTTATGACATATGGGTTTACGTTTAAGCTGGTGAGCTTGTCTATGATGCCCGAGTGGGGTATTGTGTCGAAGGCTTTTGCAAGATCAAGGTAGGCTGTGTGAACTGCCATACCCTCATCAATGGCCTTAGTGACTGTTTCAAAAAAAGTCGACTAGGTTCAAAAGGCAGGATCTGCCCTTGACAATGCCGAATTGGGTAGGATCCAGTGTCTGTAAGTCCCCAATGTCTTTGTTTATGAGTTCCATAATGATCCTCTCCATAGCTTTGCAGACCAGGCTCATCAAGCTTATGGGGTGGTAATTTACAGGGTCTGTAGAAGCACCTCCTTTGTGGAGTGGGACCACTGTTGTTGTACGCCATTCTTTGGGTACGTATCCTGTAGTAAGGCTAAGATTAAACAGCAGCCTTATGTGCGGGTTTAGTTCCTCTTGGAGTTCCTATAGCACGCAACCCGGGATACCGTCTGGTCCCATTGATGCTGTGTTTTTAGCTTTGGAGAGAGCGGCTCTCACCTGGGAATCTGAGATGTCAGGGAGGCTACACTCTGCTGGGATAGATATTTCTCCTTTTGGGGGGGAGGGGGGAGAGAAATTTGCACTGAACCTGTCTGCCAGTATGTTGGCAATGTCTGTGGGTTCAGTGTATTTTTTGTCAATTTGGACTAACTGAGCATATCCGGGAGTTTCTACCCAGGTTTCTAACATAACTAAAGAAGGCCTTGTGATATATATATATATATATATATATATATATATATATATATATATATATATATATATATATATATATATATATACAGATAAATAGATAGATAGATATATGTATAGATATAGATAGAGATATACATATTTATATACTTTTTAATCCTTGCATTTGAAGTTACTTATGGACTTAAATATAGAGAAGTCAAATGCTTCATGTTTCACATTATAAATTACTTGAACTGTGTTGCCTGAATCAGAGTAGGTCAAGGTCCTATCTATCATACACATCTTCTCACGCTAAGTGAAGGTGAAGGTGCATGTGATCATGAATAAGGGCTGTCATGTGAGCTGGATGGTGACTTCCTGACATGCCATTTTCTAAATGATGCAGGTGATCCCACAGACACAGATCTCACAGTACTGTTGGACTGGAACCTTGAGTAAGAGGTTCTGATGAATGGTGAAGTGGTCTGCATGAATTCTGTTTTGTTTGCCCCCCCCCACTATTTCCATTGCCTTCAACAGTAGCGTGATGTGATATGCCCCCACATGTCCAGAGTCTGTTAAGTCCTCACAAGTGTATGAATGGAGGCGGTCATGGATGATTTGGGTGTCACTCTTCTACAGATCAGTATGATGATGGGATTTGCCCTACTTTCTGCCATTTCCATGTAGTTCTGGAAATTCTCATGTGAATGGGACTCTGACCAATTGTAGCTGACTGGCTGTGGCAGTGCACTGAGCCATAACAATGTCATGTCTTATTTGCTGCTGGGCAGCCAATATTTTGCATGTTTCCTGGGGTAGTTGTGATTTGTATCTGCACCTTGCACCCTTTTGTAAAGGTATCACAGTGGACACTGTTACCTCTGAAGTTTTGCCATCATCAATAAGGTGTTCCTATGGTTTTGGAGACACCTTTGTGGAGGTGTATGGGTTTTGCAGCTATACAACCTGTAGTGTGATGTCACCATGTACCTGAGATTGTGGTTCAGTGTCACTTCCTGCAGAGTTACTAAGATGTTATGGGAGTGAGATCCTGCGATTAAACTTGGGGACTTGTTAGCAATTTCTACCAGCTGTCGCATAACTATGTTATCATCATCATCATCATCATCCTCATCAGCCAATCATTGGCTAATGTCCTCCAAATGTATTGGTATAGTGGAACTGCTTCCTTCTGTTGCTGACCCTGTAAAGAATTAATCGAATGCATCACTACTCAGATATTGGCGTACATTACTGTATGCTGTGTAAGAAGGTATGGAGGACACTTACTATGCATGCTCTCTTCAATGTTATTACGTGCAGAAGTTTAGGGTTCACCTGCTAACAGTAATTGTCATTTGTTACCTGCAATCATTTGTTATGCGCATTCATTTCTTTATGTATTACATTATAATGGTCATACCATCATTCCTGAGCAGTTGAATGTCTATGCTGCAGATGTGGGTAACAGCCAGTGTCCACACCATATGTGATTATGTTGGTACCATCTCCATCTGCCTCATAGTCATTCTCCCCAAATAAAGAAGAGATATTCCTCATCAGGTGTTAACAGAATACATGTGTTTGTCACCGCTCCACCTTTGCCTTTGCTAGACATATCCTACCAAGTGATTGACACTCTTCTTGCACTGAGGTGATGTGGGGCTCCTTCTGCCTACAACATTTATATCCATAACCACTTGGTTCTAGGCCTTTACCCACTCAGCTTGTTTAGGTTAACCTTTTCCAAAATAGTAATGGGGTTCTTCTCATGGTTAAAATTGTCCTTTTTCAATCTGGAGACCTACTGCTGCATCAGTCATTCACCTAAAACAATATGCAAAAGTTGAAACTTGATTGACTCATCAGCAAAAAAACACAACATTGAAAATGTCTGCTTTTCTTACTAATAAATAAAATACCTGACTGAAAAAACAGTTATTTTGACACAGCACCAACATTCATGTACACGTAGAGCATATCCAGTTTCAAACAATCAAAATTATACTGTATTACTTTGTAAAGCACCTTCAGTAAATGCATAATAGTATTGCAAGCACTCATCATTACACAGCCAACTTACTCCATTACTTGCAGAGTTGTATGATTCATCTACCACTTTTCTGTAGTTATACTGCCAGTTTTCATTCATGACAGACAGTCACAATTTCCACAGTAGCATTACAACACAATGCACTGATGCAAATGCCAGCATCAGAGTTCACACTTTTCAGTTTGTGCACTTATATACTATGTAGAATATTCTATAAATGCCCCCAAAACATCAAAACAATTCTAGCACTGGTGTCATTGATTACCATTTATAAATGACAGTTATGTCAGCAGTATTAACATGAATCATTTGCACCTGACCTTACCATCAGCCAAACACACAATTCTCCTACTACTCTTTCTCTAACATCAATATGAACAGTTTCCCAATTATTTCTAACACTATTGCTAGTTTTATCTTTCTTTAAAAAGTTTGCTCTTTCCCAAACCATTTGCTGCCTATCTTGAATGATGGCAATTTAATACGGCAGTCTTAAAAAAATTGTGTAAATTCAGACTCATTTATGTGTTTTATATATGAATTAGGCTTCATTATGCTTATCTCTATGAATCACAGTAATACATAAGTGAATAAGTCATCAAATCCACATAAGTAGTCCTTAGGCCCTGGACATTCTGCACACAGCGTCGCTTAGCCAAGTGGTCTTCAAGAATGAACAAACAATCCTAATATGTCTTAAATGTCCCTATGCATAAAAAATGGAATATGGGGTCAGATTCAGATGTGTTTGCATAATTGTGATACATAATAAATTCTCTTCCTGTATACTCTGACACACCTCATCATCTCAAACCACTCAGTATTTTTACATCAAGGCTGGATCCAGCACAAGGTGACCTAGGCAGCTACCTAAGTTGCAGTGCTGACTGGGGGACCCAGCCTGGTAAAAAAAAATATATATATATATATAAATAAATAAATAAAAATATCTAAGTATTGTTCTCCTTGCTATACAAAATCTAGTTACTGCTCTTCACTATACCAACACTTAAGTGCATCTCAGCTGTGTTTATAATTTCAGGTCCTCCAGTATCAAATGTGCCACATTCATCTTCCATTCTCTCTCATTGGCTTAAATTTTGAGCCAATGAGAGAGACTTCCTGGAACTCATATTGAAAGATCTGTCTTTTTTGTGACAAATGGATCTTCTTATGTCTTGTGTAAAATGAGCTAGTTACATGCAGCAGTAAAGTGTGGGTGCATTTTGGATAGTAAATGATGCAACAGTAAGCAAGTGTGCATTTCAATAGCTTTATGGGAGAATTTTTTCACAACTTGAAAGACACAAGCTGGCAAGCAGAGGAGTCTGCGTGTGTGTGTGTGTGTGTGTGTGTGTGTGTGTGTGTGTGTGTGTGTGTGTGTGTGTGTGTGTGTGTGTGTGTGTGTGTGTGTGTGTGTGTGTGTGTGTGTGTGCACGTGTGTGTAATGCCATTATCTGATTATGGACCTTGATGGAATCTGTACCTTAGGTACAGGAAGTCTCAGAATTAATTCTCCACACCAAATGCCAACCTGCTTATTTGCTTACAATTTTGAAGAACATCTCTACGTTTGCTTCATCTACCCTTTGAGCAAGTCACTTAACCAGACAATGCTGTGAAGCAACTGAAAATGTGAGCTGGGCTCCTCAATGGCCCCTTGGACTGCAAATCAATTATTGAGTAAAG
>NC_056726.1:1584715383-1584765383 GCF_019279795.1 Protopterus annectens
AAAGCAATCCAAATCTTTAGAGGTACTAGACAAGGATGTCCCATGTTCCCTATCCTATTTGCTTTTTCTATAGGAATACTTCCCTTCATGGTATGTGACTGAATTCAAACACATCTCTTTATTTTAATGAGTTGCCAGATGTTTTTTCACTAAATATGAGTTTTCAGGGAAAATAAGTTTATGTTTTATCATGCTAAGTCTGTTTTCTATGTAAGAATATCTTCCAATTGTTTTTCTGTAAAATTTGGAATAAATGTTTTTAAATGAAATCCAAATCTCTGTGATGAATGTGAAAGTAAAGATGAAAATAGTGTATATGGTATTTGGGGAGAAAGAATTAAGAGAAATTGGTATGGCTGGCAGGGGCCTAATTCATTATCCTACATAGAGTCCATTGTTCATCATCCAGTTCTGACTCTGGAGGGGTGCGTGCTGCAACAGAAGGGGATTATCAGCCATTCAAATATGTCAGACATGTATTGAGTGGTGTCAGAGGCTATGGCTATTTTTTATGACAGAGGAAGAGAGCAGTCAAAGGTTTGATGTAGGTATCCTGCAACCATGTAGTTCTCTTCCAAAAAAGGACTGTGCTATATTCAGTAGTGTTACCCTCATTTACCCACTGTGTGGCATTGAGAAAGTTTCTTAACCAGACTGTCCTTTAGAGCAATTGGGAATGCGGCCTAGGCTCCTTAATGGACTCATGGACTGCATGATTAGTAACTATCGGCAGGATTCATGATGGCTTGCACGGAGTCTAAGAGTAGTATAAGACTCCATGCAGCCATCGCGATCCAGGAACAGCCTGTATGTGCGTGTAAGAGAGCACCTAAAATGGATCTTACATGGACAGGGCGTGGATAAGCTAATTACCTCACTTGCAGCCGAAAGGCATGCAAATGAGGTAATTTTGCGATCCAGGAAGCAGAAACCTGCCCGTGTAAGAGCCGTGTTATCTGCAGAAATGTACTCAGTTGATAACTGAGTACCGTTCTGCAAATAACACAATGGAGCCTTGTCAGCTCCAAATAAAGGTTGCAAATGTCCCAGGCAGCATGCCAATGGCCAAATATGTGGCCACTGGCAACGTACCCCAATGCAAAAATAAAATAAAATGTTCTTTTTCCGATGTTTAAACATAGCGCAGCGCTGCGCAAATGGGCTGCGCTATAAAAAACCCCAGAAAAATAAAAATATTAAACCCACAAACATGGGTTTTATGCAAAGCATGAATTTACAATGTAAGGGAATAGCAGGCTGAAAACAACATGGCCACCGACTAGGGGTTGCTAAGGGGGGGAAGCTGAGTGTAAGACATGTAACTAAGCATTAGTAGGCAATCCCATGTAAATGAGTGGTAGGATAGTGACTCGTACTGTCACATAGGAAATGAGCACATTCCGTGCAGTGTAGGAGTAGGATAAGGGGGAGTAACAGAGTAGGAGATATGTGACATCACAGGGGGGAATGTATGAAAGAAATGCAGCTCATTGGAGCACAGTGACATGTGAAAGATGTCAGTCACACATCATGGAAAGAGGAGTGTCAACAAGTAGGCATGGGAAAGCCAAGAAATGGAAGGTGTACACTATGGATAACACCAAAGTTTCTTGCTGGGCGTGCATGCGCATGTGTGCACACTGGGAGGTGCGAGTAAGATAGAGTGCACGCGTGTAAGCATGAGTGTACGCGTTTAAGGCAGAATTCGCATGTAGGAGCCTGTTTAAACACCTGTAAGCCTGTTTGCGCTGGTGTGCGCGCGTTTTAACCCGAATAAGCAGATTCTAGTCCGTCTAAGCATGTGTGCGCGTGTGTTAGCCGCTGTGAGTGTGTTTTCGCTGGTATGCGCGTCGCTCCCCCCTGAGGAAACAGAAGGGAAAAAGGAAGCATGAGAAATAGTAGGAAGCTAGCAGGGATTACTGGCAGAGCTAGCAGGTGAAAACAATCAGAAGCAGGCAACTACACAGGCAGAACAGTAGCCCAGCCCAGCACTTAAAACACTGCAAACAACAGTGCAGAATGTTTCTCTCAAGAGACACTGCAACAGAGGAGTAAGCTATTAGAAGTGAAAACTGAAAAAGCTTCACTCAGACCAAAAATGCTAGGGGCTGCCATAGCTGTTATAAGGAGACATATGCAACTTGCTGAGGGTGGTGACTATGCAAATGCTGCTGGACAACCCACAGTGAGGAGACGGAGAAGAGTGTACAGGCCCAGGGTCACCTACCAGGGGTTACATGAGCTGGAGATAATGGAGCGCTATAGAGTGGGCAGAGACCTCCTACAGCAAATTGTTGAGCTGTGCAGACCATACCTCACACACAGAACCAACAGAGGGGAACCCATCCCAGTGGAAACCAAGGTATGTGTTGGCCTAAGAATACTAGCAACAGGTACCTTCCAGAGACCAACTGGTGATATGATGGGGATATCACAGGCATCAGCATCCAGGCATCCAGGGTACTGCACCGGTTCCTGGATGCCATGTCAGCACATGTCGGTGATCATGTATATTTCCCCAATTCCCATGAAGTATTGGCCAGCAATATGCGTCTCTTCCAGCAAATAGCGGAATACCCTGAGGTAGTGGGTGCAATAGACTGCACGCATATACACATCAAAGCACCAGCTGGTGAGCGGGGTAGGGCCTACATTAACCGCAAGGGCTTCCCCTCCATCAACTGCCAGATTGTGTGTGATGCCCAGGGCATAATAATGAATGTGTGTGCTGGCTGCCCTGGAAGCTACCATGATTCCCATATCTGGCATTTGACGCAGCTGTACCAGACATTTGCCAATGGGGACATCCCACATGGTCACTTAGTGGGGGATGCTGGCTATGCACTGGAGCCGTGGCTGATGACACCCATCAGAAATGCACACACACCTGAACAAGAACGCCATAATGAGGCACACGCGCAAACACGAAATGTAATCGAGCGTGTGTTTGGGCTGCTCAAGTCACGGTTCTGGTGCCTGGACACATCTGGTGGAGCCTTGCAGTACTCACCAACTACATGTACCCAAATTGTCATGGTATGTGCTATGCTACATAATATGATTCTGCGAAAACAGCTGCAGCAGGACCAGCATAGGGCTGGGCCAAACAGCCCCCCACCATTGCCAAGCCAATCACAGGCAGAGCGTGACTCGGAGGAGGAACAACCTGAGTCTGCCCCAGTAGGCAGAAGGAGGCGTGCCCAGTATGCCTTGGCCTTGGCAAAGCTGCAACGCATAGCACATACACTGGCTCAGTAGGAACCCTGGAAATGATACCTCTCTCTGACTCACACATATAGTAAAAGGGATGCCTAAGTTGACACAACCTGCTTTCAAACATGTACAGGGAGTGTAGTATGTGCATCCAACATAGACAGCCCTGCAGCACCACCTGAGGCATGATTGCCATGTGTTAAGCAATGTAGCACCATGTAGTATATGCAAACTTGATGACCCTGACTAACATCCTATCCTCACCAAGCATGATGCCACAATATGAAGACAAGATGATCAATTACAATAATTGGCTTAAGTATTGCTGTTAGTCAAAGGGGATCCAATGCATGCCAGCCTGGGATGACATGCTGAGCAAGACACGATGCTCCACCTGCTAGGGATGGTGTGCACCTATCACTCCTGGCCTTTTGGATACTGGCAAAGGCTGTTGTCACCCTCACCGTGCCTTGAATAGGTAAGACACAAAATGCAAACCCACCTCCATAGGTATCACAAGGGATAAGAACCTAGACGTAATGCTACCCAATGCCAGAAGTCTAAACTGCAAGATGCATGCAGTCTAAACTCTCCTCAGCATGGAGAATGTAGATATCTGTTCTGTAACAGAAACCTGGGTCAAGGGTCACAAGAGCACCCTAACACTACCAGGTTACACCTCATACCGTGCTTTACAGCCCCAAAACATGGAACAAACTACAAAAGGAGGGTGACTAGCAATAATTGTCAAGGATAACCACACCCCCATGTTGGTACCACAACAAGAAGCAGCATGGACTATCCACGGGCAAGTAACAGTGGCTAAAACTGCCTCCCAGTTTGTAGCCTGCTACAGACTACCCTCCTAACACCAGGAACCGCACTTGGACTACGTCGGAACACATGAAAATATCAAGCTCTCCAAACAACATTATATTGGGTGACTGAAAATACTCAAACATAGACTGGGAGCATTATTCTAGCTCCAACACCCTAGGCCAAAGGTTCCTAGAATTCATAAACCAAAATGCTATGGAACAACTTACCACTCCCACAAGAGGAGTAAGCATACTGGATGTGATAATCAGCAACATGGGTACTCTATGGCCAGATGAGAAGTGTATCCCTCACTGGTAAGATCAGACCATAGAGTAATCACACTGGATATTCACATCCTTACCCCAGTCCCTGGGCAGAAAACCACAGTGTAAAACATGTGTAAAGCAAATGTTGCACTCCTCCAAACTGATGTGGAATCCATTAAAGGCCCTGTGCCTGTGGAAAATATGGGCCACACCTCAGAACCCTTTATAAATGCATTCTATGAACACTTTCAGGAATGCATGGATTATGCAATCCCAAATAAAACCAAGATCCAATTCCATACATGCAGGCATCTGGCCTGATGGACCCCAGCCATTACCAAACCATGCAAGAGAAGGAGGAAGCTACTACATGATAGAGCAAATCCCAAAAAGGGAAGTAATCTCTGATCAGTATTATGGCAAAAAAATATGGCCACACATAAAATCCACTAAGGCCAGCTACAACATGTTGAATCTGTGAATCTTGAGGCAATGTTACACCTGCCCCATGTACACAGACAACCCCCTCCACCCCCCAAGAAATACAAATATATGTGAGAGATGCAACCATTTATCCAAACTGGAGGCCGAGCTCTCTCAACTCAGTACTGGCAAAACTAGTCAGGAGGAGAAGGTAACCACACACACCACAAACCCAGTCTCACATAGACCTATCACAACTGCAAACCAAAGACATAAACGCACAAAAACATTCCTGGAGGCTCTAATTAAAAATCCACCAAATCAACAGAGGCCTCCAAAGCAGACACCCAAGCAACCACTACCTCAAAACATAGCACATGCAACACATAGTTCACAAAGTCAGTGTGCCAAACAGTCACAGCCCTTAAGGACAAACAACATGCCTGATACACTTGTAATAGGTGACTCCATAGTCAGACACACTGATGTCCCGCTCACCAGACTGAACAAGGAAAAGGTTACAGTAAGCTGCCTGTAGGCTGCTACAATCCGCCACATAACACAAGCATGCAGGTCACTCCAAAGCAAGTACAAATATGACTCAGTCATTGTCCATGCTAGTGTGAATGACCTGAGATGTACCTCCCTGGACTACATGAAAAGAGACATAGAGGAGCTCTCTGATTATGTAGCCCAGGCCGGTATGACCCTGACCCTGAGCAGCATCCTACCCTCACCAGGAATGATGCCACAGTACAAACACAGAATGATCAGCTTTAACAATTGGCTCAATTACTGGTGTCATTGCAAGGGGATCCAATGTCTGTCTGCTTGGGATGACATGCTTGACAAGCCATGCTGCTTTGCCAGGGATGGCTTGCACCTGTCACCCCTGGGCTTCTGGATATTGGCTAAGGCTCTTGCCACCTCCATAGTGCCTTTTGTAGGCAAGGCTGAAAAGACAAACCCACCTCCCTAGAAAACATAAGTGGAAAAAACATAAGGGTAATGCTGCTCAACACCAGAAGTCTAAACCTCAAGATGCACGCTCTCGAGGCCCTCCCCAGTATGGAGAACATCGATGTCTGTGCAGTGACGGAAACCTGCATCAAGGCTCCTGAGAGCACCCCAGCACTACCAGGTTATACCTCATATCATGCTTTTCGACCCCCAAACCTGGACCAAGCCACAAAAGGAGGGGGAGTATCCATATTCATCAAAGATACCCACACCTCCAGGTTACTGACAATGCACGAAGCATCGGAGACCATCCATGTGCAACTAACCGTAGGCAAAACTGCTGTACAGTTTGTAGCATGCTACAGACCACCCTCTCAAACCCAGGAACCCCACTCAGCCTTCCTGAAGACACTGGAGAGTATGAATGTCTCTCCAAATACCGAACAAGGTACTCACAAATTACCACATAGGTGGTAATCCATTACGTATGGAAGAAGTAATCAGGGACCTAGGGACACAAGTGGACAGTAACCTCTCATGTGACACTCACATTGCCAAGGTGGCTAGGAAGACCTTCTATATTGGCCACCTTATCATGAAAGGATTCACATCTACATCAAGAGAGGTCATTGTGCCCCTATACTCTTCTCTTATCAGGCCCATAATTGAGTACAATGCCCCATTTGGGATGTACCTTACCTGACACCTGCAGCAGTTAGAAAGACCCCAAACGTACCTCACCAAGAGGATAAAGGGTGTCAAACATTTGTCATATGCTGCCTGGCTGAAGAAACCCCAGCTGTATTCAGTCACATACTGCCTACTCAGAGGCGATGTATGCCCGATGTACAAGGCCATGTCCAATCCAGAATTAATGGACATGCTCCACCTCAGAAAATCCAAATCCATCAGAGCCATGAGAGCGAGAGATTTCAACCTCAACACATAAATAAATAGGATGTGCTGGAAGGACAGATTCATAACCCAGAGGCTCCCTACACTCTGGAACAGAATCCCAGTCCATGTTAGGCAGAGCCCCTCACTGACTCTCTTCAAGAGGAATCTTGACGAGTGGATGGGAGATCGTAGATTTACACTGGGGGTCATCACTGTGTCATGTCTAGACAGAGGCACAGTAAAGTAAACCCTAAATGGGCATAATATTCACATAGCAAGGGGAGGCAAAAGCCACACACACTCTGGCTAGGCTTATAAATGCCCTAGGGCAGATAGCCTAGTATGAACCTATGAACCTATGAAGATACAAATTGTACAGGACACTAAGGATAATCACAAGGCTTTCTTAACTGATGGTAGGAACCTTGGTGGGAATTCACAGATATGCTCTGAATTACTCAAATATTTCAAACAATACACCAAACCCACACACATTGCCAACATCCAACCTGACAGGTTCAGTGCAGACCCCCCCCCACCAAAATGCCAAATATCTATCCCAGCAGAGTGCTGGCCCCCTGACATTGCAGATGCTGAGGTAACAGCCAGCATCTTCAAAGCAAAACACACAGCATCAATGGTACGAGATGGTGTCCTGGGCTGTGTCCAACATGAACTCCAAGAAGAATGGAATGCCAAATAACACTACTGCTCAATTTCAGCCTTACCACAGGATATGTACCCAAAGAGCAGTGTACAGCAACAGTGGTCCCTCTCCACAAAGGTGGTGCCTGAATGGATACTGCAAACTATCACCCCAGAATCCTGACAAGCTTGGTCTGCAAAGCTATGGAAAGGATCATCATGGACCTCAGAAATAAAGATATTGGGGACCTACAGACACTGGACCCTACCCAGTGTGGCTTTCTTAAGGGCAGATCCTGCCCCTTAAACATTTTTGACTCATTTGAAACAGTCATCAAGGCCATTGATGAGGGGAATGTGGTCCACACAGCCTATCTGGACCTTGCAAAAGCCTTCCATACAATACCCCACGTGTTCATTATAGATAGGCTCACCAGCTTAAATATAAACCCCTATGTCAGTAGATGGGTTGCAAACCAGCTTAAGGACAGAACTGACATGGTCAGAAATCCTGCAGCCATGTCAGACTACAAACCAGCTACAACTGGCATCCCACAAGGCTCGGTCCTGGGACCTCCCTTGTTTGGTATATATTTCCCATAGGTACAGGCCAACATGGAAGGACTGTGTCTGAACAAGTTTGCAGATGACTACAAACTGGGCACCATATCTGACCCTCCAGCTGACACAAGCATCCTACAAAAAGGCCACATAGAAACAGACAACTGGTGCCAGAGCCATGTCATCAAGCTAAATGCAGAAAAGTGTATAGTCATCCCCTGTGGATAAACAGTAAGTGCCCACCAATTACCACATGGGTGTTAACCCATTAAGTACTTTAGAAGTAATAAGAGACCTGGGGACACAAGTTGATAGATATCTTGCATTTGACAACCATGTGGCTGTAGCGGTTACAGAAACATACCATATACCCACCTAATCATGAAGGTTGTCACATCTAGACCAGGGGAGGTCATCGTGCCTCTTCAGTCATCCTTCATCAGCCTCACAATTGAGTACAATGGCCCCTGTGGGATGTACCTCAGCAGACACCTCCAGCAACTGGAAAGACCCCAAAAGTACCTCACCAGGAGGATCAAAGAGCTCTAACAGATGCCATGCGTTGCCTGATTAAACAAACTGCAGCTCCACACAGTGCCATACTGCCTGCCCAGAGGCAATCTGTGCCTGATGTATAAAGCCATGTCAAAGCTGGAATCAATGAACATGCTGCACCTTGAAAAATCTGAATGCCAGTGAGCTATGCACATGAGCGACCTAAGCCCCAGCACTAACATAAATAGGACATGTTGTAGTGATTGATCCATAACCCAGAAGCTCCCTCCACTCTTGAGTAAACTCCCAGTACAGGTTAGCCAGAGAGTCCCTCACTGAGTCTCCTCAAGAGGAATCTTGATGAGTGGATGGGAGATGGTAGGTTTACCCTGGGTATCACTGCTATGTCACGGGTAGACAGAGGCACAGTATACTAACCTTGAAATATGTCATGGCAAACTCCAGTTACAATGTGTGTTGATGGACAAACACACTCTCTGACTAGCATTAGAAATGGCCTAGGGCACATAGCTAGTGTTTGTCAATGTCCACCCAAGTTGCGGAATACACTACCAATGTTGGACAAGCCTGGTTTAAGTAGTCCATATCTGAACAAAATGCAACATTGTCATATGTGCACAACTGGCCCTTAACCAGTCTGGTGTGCTCACTATGAATATTTAAAGCAGTGATAGGACTGAAACCCAGGATAATGTCCACCACAGTGAAAGTACTGAACCAGTACATTATACGATATTACAGTGTTTGGTCAGTATGAAAGGATGTTGACAACTGTATGCAAACTATCCCATGGAAACCCTGCAGGCACAGTATAATCCCTGTTGGGTTCAGACACAAAGCAGTTGGGCAGTAAGCACACAACATGACTCCCAACACACAACTATAAATGTGAAATATTGTTGAAGTTCACACACAACCACAAATGTGGTGGACTGCAGATTTCAACATATGGAAAGCTCACACTGGGCATGCTCGCACACTTTGATAAATGAGACATATGTCAGGCAACAAGCCATGGAAAGCCTGAACTGGGCATGCTCACACACTTAGGCCATGTCTCAGTTTAGCAGTTGGCCACACATATCTGGCATTTGTATGTGTTAATCCAGGAACCTCCCACAATATAGCAATCTACCCAGTGCACACAGTTAAATGACAACAGAGACATAAGTTAAATAGTGGATCCCTCTCATATTCAAACATCTTCCACAGATACACAAGTTGTTCATAGAAACAGGGAAAGCTATGGCAATAAAGACCTGCAAACAGTTTATCAGCAACAAATATTGTGCATCTGAAAATTAAACATATGGGTGTAGAGGTCAATACTAGGCTGTTTGCCCTAGGGAATACAAGCTTACCCAGAGTGTGTGTGGCGTCTGCCTCCCCAGTACAGTAGGCTACTGTGCCTCTGTAAAGTAGGTCACAGAAGGCACCGTTTAAGGCTAGTGTGCTGTGCCTCCGTCAAGCAGGGACACAGTGGAGATCCCAGGGGTTGAATTTGCAATGTCACATCCATGTGACTGGTGTTTGCTGGAAGAGGGTTGGCGAGAACTTATCCCAGTAATTGGGCGTCAATTACAGACTGAGGGGAGCCTTATCTGCAGTGTCTGGACAATTTCACTGTCAACACTTTGAAGTGATGATTTTGAAGGATTGAAGTGTTGTGCCAATACTGTTCAGAGACGTCCTCCCTCTGTGGGATATTGCTCTGTAATGTATTAGCTCCCTCCTTCTGTTGTATAGCTTATATATGGCTGGTGTACACCAGACAGGTCTCCTGTTGTGGAGGAGTCTTGGGTTTATTTGGGATAGCATGATCAATGCAAACCTTCCAGATGCTCATAGAATGCAATTGTCAAGGATTATGCAGAGTGTCCTGTATAATCCCCCAGCATGGGTCCTTTGAAGTCTTCCACCCCAGTCTTCACAAGTGCAATGTCTGCTTTTGATAAATACTTTGTTTGCAGTGACTTCCTTGCCTGGGGGTGGGGATGGGATATGGATGTCCAGGGAAAGTTGGTTATGGTCAGATATTAACAATGGTGGTCTACCTCTGGTGTGGAACATAGAGTCCCCATGTTGCAGATGGTCAGGTCTAATATGTATTCCCCCTTGTGGCTGTGGTAATTGGTCTTGCCATAGCACATGGATTCACAAATTGTAGTGGCTGTAGGGTGATGTTGTTGAGGCCTGAGTAGTTCCCCCACTCAATATACCTGTACCTGAAGTTAACCACTGTAATGGTGTATGTGAGCACCTTCATATCCTACACTGTTCCCAGGGAAGTAAAGTGTGGTTCCTGGATATGGGAGGGTGGTCTGAACTGGTTGTGTTGTGTGTTACAGGTCCTGTGGTCACGAAGCATGGTATAAAACATAACCTGGCAGTGCTGATGTGCATATGTGACCCTGAAGTAGGTGGCTGTTAATGCATATATATGCTATCCCCCTTACTGACAGATAGTAATAGATGTACATACCTCTTTATAAATAATGATGTCAGCACCCTATAAATACTGCAGGAGAAAAAAAGATACCCAGTAATTCGAATAGCGCGCTCCGCTAATGTGTCTCTCTCAAGTGTCATAATATAGTTAGGTAGGGGTTTAAATCCTGCAAATATGCAGTGTGTGTGTGATTGGGGAGGGGGGGGGTTAGTGTGTGTGCAATTCTGTTTGAAAGAAATGTCCCTTTTGGCAACTAGAAGAACTCACTACATGATGTGCATTCCTCTTTCTAAACACTGATGATGTCAGCACCCTATAAGTATAGCAGGAGAAAGAAAGCCTTCCAGTAATATGAATAGCACGCTCTGCTAATGCGTCTCCCTCAAGTGTTATAACATAATTAGGTAGGGGCTTGAATCCTGCAAATACTCAGTGTGTGTGTTTGGGTGGGTGTGTTAGTGTGTGTGAAAGAAATGTCCCTTTTGGCAACTAGAAGAACACACCACATGATGTACATTCCTCTTTCTAAACACTGATGATGTCAGCACCCTATAAGTATAGCAGGAGAAGGGAAACCTTTCAGTAATGCAAATAGTGCACTCTGTTAATGTGTCTCTCTCAAGTATCATAACATAGTTAGGTAGGGGTTTGAATCCTGCAAATGCTCAGATGTGTGTTTGGGTGGGTGGGTTAGTGTGTGTGCAATTCTGTGTGAAAGAAATGTCCCTTTTGGCAACTAGAACAACACACTACATGAGGTACATTCCTCTTTCTAAACACTGGTGATGTCAGCACCCTATAAGTATAGCAGGAGAAGGGAAACCTCCCAGTAATGCGAATAGCATGCTCCGCTAATAACATAGTAAGGTAGGGGTTTGAATCCTACAAATGCCATGTGTGTTTTTGTCACACAGTTTGTCCATGTGTGTTGGGTGTTGCTCTTAATATTGTATGACATAGATTATATCAGTAATGTCAATGCACACATGAGGTATGTGTGTGCCACATAGACATATGCACCTGTGACCTTAAATAGTTCCCAATTGTGAAGCCTGCCTCATGTGAATACATGGAATTTGCATTACACAACCTTCTGACTGTGGTTTTCTGTGCAGGGGCTGTGGTTGGTATGTGAATATACAGTGAGAGTAGTCTATGGTGTCATCTTACCAGTGAGGGATACACTTCTGGTCTGGAGCATATAGTCCACATGTTGGTGATGATCAGGTGCAGCATGTTTTCCCCTCTTGTGGGAGTGGTAACAAGTTCTTCCATAGCATTTGAGTGCATGGATTCTATGAACCTTTCACCTAGAGTGTTGGAGCTACAGTAATGCTCCCAGTCTATGTGTGGGTAAATGAAGCTGCCCAATATATTGTTGTTTGGAGACACCTGCAGATATTCATGTATTCTTCAGTAGGTCAAGTGGGTTACCTGGGTTTAGGAGGGTGGTCTGTAGCAGGCTATAAACTGGAAGTCAGTTTAACCCACTGTTAGTTGCACGTGGATAGTCTGTGATGTGTCACGCTGTGGCAACAACCTGGGGGTGTAGGTGTAGGTTCATAGGTTCATAGGTTCATAGGTTCATACTAGGCTATCTGCCCTAGGGCATTTATAAGCCAAGCCAGAGTGTGTTTGGCTTCCGCTACCCATTTTAAATTAATGTTGCTAGGCCCTTTTCTGAGGTTAGTATACTGTGCCTCTGTCTAACATTGACACAGAAGTGATACCCAGGGTAAACCTACGATCCCCCATCCACTCATCAAGATTCCTCTTGAAGAGAGTCAATGAGGGACTCTGCCTAACCTGGACTGGGATTTTATTCCAGAGTGAAGGAAGCCTCTGGGTCATGAATCTGTCCCTCCAGCATGTCCTATTTATGTCAGTGCTGAGGTTCAAGTCTCTCGAGCACGTAGCTTGATGGGATTTGGATTTTCTGAGGTGCAGCATTTCCATTACTTTTGGGTTGGACATGGCATTATATGTCTGGCACAGATCGCCTCTGAGCAGGCGGTATGCCACTGAGTATGGAGTTTTGTTAACCGGGCAGCATATGGCATCTGTTTGAGCCCTTTGATCCTCTTGGTGAGGTACTTTTTGGGTCTTTCCAGTTGCTGCAGGTGTCTGGTAAGGTACATCCCAAAAGGGGCATTGTACTCAATTATGGGCCTGATGAGGGATGAGTAAAGAGGCACGATGACCTCCCCTGATCTAGATGTGACTCCCGTCATGATTAGGTGGGCTATATAAAATGTTTTTCTAACCACTTTGGCCATGTGGTTGTCAAATGAGAGATTGCTATCAACTTCAGTCCCCATGTCCCTAATTACTTCTTCCGTACTTAATGGATTACCACCTATGTGGTAATTTGTGGCTACTTTGTTTTGGCCAAAGGGGATGACTATACCCTTTGTGGCATTTAGCTTGAGGCCATGGCTCTGGCACCAGTTGTCTGTTTCTATGAGGCCCTTTTGGAGGATGGTTGTGTCAGCTGGAGAGTCGATTATAGCCCCCAGTTTGCAGTCATCTGCGAACTTGGTCAGCCACAGTCCTTCCGTGTTGGCCTGTACCTCTGAGAAATATATACCGAACAGGAGAGGTCCCAGGACTGAGCCTTGTGGGACACCACTTGTAACTGGTTTGGAGTCTGACATGGCTCCAGCAATTCTAATCATGTGGGTTCTGTCCTTGAGCCAGTTTGCAACCCATCTATTGACATAGGGGTTTATATTTAAGCTGGTGAGCTTATCTATAATGCCCGAGTGGGGTATTCTATTGAAGGCATTTGCGAGGTCCAGGTAGGCTGTGTGGACCACCTTCCCCTCGTCAATGGTCTTGGTGACTGTTTCAAAGAAATCAACCAGGTTTAAGAGGCAGGATCTGCCCTTAAAGCCAAACTGGGTAGGATCCAGTGTCTGTAGGTCCCCAATATCTTTATGTATGAGGTCCATGATGATCCTTTCCATAGCTTTGCAGACCAAGCTAGTCAGGCTTATGGGGTGATAGTTTCCAGGATCCGTTGAGGCACCACCTTTGTGTAGAGGGACCACTGTTGCTGTACGCCACTCTTTGGGTACATATCCCGTGGTAAGGCTGAGATTAAACAGTAGTTTTATGTTTGGGTTTAGCTCATCTTGGAGCTCATGTACGACGCAGCCCGGGACACCGTCTGGTCCCATTGATGCTGTGTTATATGCTTTGGAGAGGGCGGCTCTTACCTGATCATCTGAGATGTCAGGGGGGCAGCACTCTGCTGGGACAGATATTTGCCCTTCTGGTGGGGAGGGGGGGGAGTTTGCACTGAACCTGTCAGCTAGGATGTTGGCAATATCTGTGTGTTCAGTGTAGATTTTTGTCATTTTGGACTAATTCTGAGCATATCTGGGAATTCCCACCCAGGTTCCTAACATAACTAAAGAAAGCCTTGTGATTATCCTTAGTGTCCTGTGCAATTCTTCTCTCGAAGCTGGCCTTAGACAATTTTATGAGTGCCCGTAATATTTTGCTAACACTGATCAGAGATGACTTCCCTTTTTGGGATTTTGCTCTATCATGTAGTAGCTTCCTCCTTCTATTGTATAGTTTGTTTATGGCTGTGGTCCACCAGACAGGACGTCTGCCTTTGGAGGACTGGGTCTTGTTTTTATTTGGGATTGCATGATCCATGCATTCCTGAAGGTGTTCATAGAATGCGTTTATAAAGGATTCTGTGGTTTGGGCCATATTTTCCACAGGCCCGGGGGCTTTGAAGGATTCCACCTCTGTTTTGAGGGGTGTGGAATTTGCTGTAGAGAAGGTTTACACTGTGGTTTTGTGGGCAGGGGGTTGGGTCGGGATGTGAATATCCAGTGAGATTAGTTTATGGTCTGATCTTACCAGTGAGCGATACACTTCTGGTCTGGAGCATAGAGTCCCCGTGTTGGTGATGATCGGGTCCTGTATGTTTCCCCCTCTTGTGGGAGTGGTAACAAGTTGTTCCATAGCATTTGAGTGTATAAATGCTAAGAATCTTTGAGCTAGGGTGTTGGAGCTAGAGTAATGCTCCCAGTCTATATTTGGGTAGTTGAAGTCCACCAATATAATGGTGTTTGGAGAGACCTTCATATTTCCAATGTTCTCAGGAAGGCCAAGTGGGGTTCCTGGGTTTGGGAAGGTGATGTGTGGCAGGCTATAAACTGGAAAGCAGTTTTACCCACTGTTAGTTGCACATGGATAGTCTCTGATGCTTCGTGCTGTGCCACCAACCTGGAGGTGTGTGTATCTTTGACTAATATTGATGCTCCCCCTCCTGTTCTGGTTTTGTGCAAGTTTTGGGGCCGACAAGCATGGTCTGAGGTATAACCTGGCAGTGCTGGGGTGCTCCCAGGAGCCTTGAACCAGGATTCTGTTACTGCACAGATGTTGATGTTCTCCATGCTAAGGACAGTTTCCAGTGCATGCATCTTGAGGTTTACACTGCTGGCATTGAGTAGCATAACTATTAGTTTCTTATCCCTTGTGATACCTATGGAGGTGGTTTTGTATTTTGAGCCTTGCCTAAAAAAGGCACTATGGGGGTAGCAAGAGCCTTTGCCAATATCCAAAAGCCCAGGGGTGACAGGTGCAAGCCATCCCTAGCAAAGCATCGTGGCTTGTCGAGCATGTCATCCCAGGCTGACAGGCATTGGATCCCCTTTGAATGACACCGAAATTTAAGGCAATTGTTGAAATTGATCATCTTGTCTTCATATTGTGGCATCATTCTTGGTGAGGGTAAGATGCTACTCAAGGTCAGGGTCATACCAGCCTGGGCCACATGCTCAGAGAGCTCCTCTATGTCTCTTATCATGTAGTCCAGGGAGATAGATCTCAGGTCATTCACACTGGCATGGACAATGACTGAGTCATATTTATACTTGCCTTGGAGTGACCTGAGTGTTTGTGTTATGTGGCGGATCATTGTGCCTGACAGGCATCTCACCATAACCTTCTCCTTGTTCAGCCTGGTGAGCGGGACGTCAGTGTGCCTGACGATAGAGTCACCTATTACAAGTGTATCAGGTGTGCTGTTTAGCCTTAAGGGCTGTGACTGTTCGGCACACTGGCTTTGTGAGCTATGTGTTGCACGTGTTCTGTTCTGGGGTAGCGGTTGCTTGGGTGTCTGCTTTGGAGGTCTCTGCTGCTTAGGGAGATTTTTATTTAGAACCTCTGAGTATGTTTTTCTGTGTTTATGTGTTTGGTTTGCTGTCATGGTAGGTCTATGTGAGACTGGAATTGTAGTGACTGTGGTTTCCTTCTCCTCCTGACAGGTTTCACTAGTACTGAGTTGAGAGAGCTTAGCCTGCAGTTTGGCTATATGGTTGCATCTCTCACATGTGTTGGCATTTGTTGGGGGGAGGAGAGGGTTGTCTGTGTACATGAGGCAGTTGTAACATTGCCTCAAGATTCCCAGATTCACCAGCTGGACTGGAGAGGAGATTGACAACTGACCTTTGGACATGCTAGAATAGTATTTGGAATTCCTTTATAATTGACAACAAAAAGGGCCAATGGGGAACAAGGTAATCAAGGGGAGTTTGTGAGGGTGTAGTGCTTTTAATATGTTAGTGCTGGTGTATATAATTGCTTTAGTGAGCAAGTGCCATGTAACTTAAATGCAATGTGTTACAGGTAACTTAAATGCAGAAATGACAAACAGTAACTTTTTTTCAAGTGAAACAAGGAAATAAGTACAGTAAGCAATGCAGATGTCACTAGGGATCCACAGAAGCACTGAAAAGCCGCGTTTTAGGTGGAATTAGTCTTTCAGGGAAATAACAAGCAAACAAGCATACAGACAAAGCTACATTCAGCAGGTCTGGATCTAGTCTATGCTACAGCAAACAAGGTGTACCAATTTCAGTAAGAAACAGTTCAAATATGCAGGCACTATAAGCCTTTAACCAGATATTCCCAGCTCAGACAGGCAGAGTCCAGCCTCTCCTCCCACAAGAGTGCAGACCATGAACCTTCTTAATGTAAAATAACTGGCCTGAAGCCCAAGTGCTTAAACTGGATGTAATACACTTTTAGAATAACAGACACTGAGCCCTCAATCAGTGGTTCCCAACTTAGAAGGATGTAAGCTACCTGTCCTGCCACCACAGTATCCTTGACATTTAATGAGACTCACCCTCATGTCATAGTTAGTTCCGTGTGTTGGGGCTGTCAAGCATGGTATGAGGTGTAACCTGGTAGTGCTAGGGTGCTCTTGGGAGTCTTGAACCTGTTGTCTATTACTGCACAGATATCAACATTCTCCATGCAGAGTAGAGTTTGGACTGCATGCATCTTGCGGTTTACATGTCCGGCACTGAGTATCATTACTTCCATTTTCTTATCCCCTGTGCTACCTATGTAGGTGGCCTTGTGTTTTCAGCCTTACCACCAGAATGCAAAGATGTGCAGACATTACACTATGGTAATTAATAGTGGTGTACAAAACAATACAATGACAATCATACTGTTAATGCATCAGGTATGCTGGGATATACCCACAATGATATCATTACACTGTACTGTTGACAACATGATAATATTACTACACTTCTATGTAGTCACCCTGTGCATCAGCACCATGTTAACCTGTTTCTGCATCAATGTTACAGATTGCAGGAGGTGGCACAGTTTCATCATATGCACAGGGTGTGTACTTGGTATGCCTGAGTCTGCCACTGATACAACCACTTAACATGTATGTGTGTGTGCGTTAGTGAGGGACAACAGTACAAGATGGGGCAATGTTGATACGGTGTGTGCATGCATGTGTTAGCCCTAGGTGTTAGCATTATGCATGTGTGTATGCATGCACACAGTTCCACCTCATGGCTGCCATATACGGGTGTTTGTGGACAGCCACAGACTGTACCTGCCAGGTCATACAGATCACTGTCTCTGGCCATGGACATGGTACCTGTGCTTGACAGGGGTGCTACGGACAGTATCAGGTACTAAGCCAGACTGGGTACTGTCATCAGAAGCAGTTGGTTGATGACTGGACACATGTCCCTGCTGGGACTGTCCAGAGCCACGTGCACATGGTCTCTTAGGGCGGTCTGATGACAGCACAGACCCAGCATTGTTGGGGCTGGTACTGGCACTATGGGAGCGGCTGCGGGTTTGTTGTCATCCGCGACGACTGCCAGCTGCTGATGTTGCTGGCATACATCGACGCCTCAACCGTCCTGCATTGCCCTGGCTCATGGACATGTAGTTGTGGAACAGATCTAATGTGTCCCCCCAACGTCTGTCAATGACCTCGGTGAAATTACGGATGACAGCCCCAACGTCACGCATAGTGTCATTCATAGCAGTGTGATGTGCTCTCAGCTCCCTCAGACCCTGTCTGGTGTATCGTTCCATACGTGCCTGTGCCTGCATTACAGCCCAGAACATAGCTGAGGTTGAAAGACCTCTGTGGGCACGTCTGACAGGGGCAGTATGACCACAGATGCTCCCATGAGAACCCCTGGACATCTGCCTGTGTGGTACCATGTCAGGACTCTGGCCATGGCTGCTGTGAGGGGATGCATGTGCCACTGATACCACATTACCCTGGTCGATGCCCACTGTATGCTGTCCCTCACCTCAGGACATTGGTGACAATGGATGTATTGGCAGGATGACTGTGCACATTGATGGGGTTGACTGCTGTGTACTGTCGATTGGCTGACCAACAACAGACCCTGTCACACCTCCCTGTGCCATTACACATGTATCATCATTATCAGTATCCTCAGCAGTGGATTCAGGTTCCCTGCTGCACACCACCAGAGCAACACCAGAACCTGTGAGAGGAAGACAGGAAACACAGTTTACAATGTGTACACAATGTTACCACAGATGCACACGGGCACATGCGCACATGCACACATGCACACATGCACACATGGGCACATGCACACATGCGCACATGCACACATGCACACATGGGCACATGTACACATGCACACATGGGCACATGCACACATGCACACATGGGCACATGCACACATGGGCACATGCACACATGGGCACATGCACACATGCACACATGGGCACATGCACACATGCACA
Source organism: Protopterus annectens (assembly GCF_019279795.1). Taxonomy (NCBI): domain Eukaryota; kingdom Metazoa; phylum Chordata; order Ceratodontiformes; family Protopteridae; genus Protopterus; species Protopterus annectens. The sequence goes on from NC_056726.1 coordinate 1,584,734,206, forward strand.
CATGCACACATGCACACATGCACATACACACATGGGCACATGAGCACATGCACACATGCACACATGGGCACATGCACACATGGGCACATGCACACATGTACACATGGGCACATGCACACATGCACACGTGCACACATGGGCACATGCACACATGCACACATGGGCACAGGCACATATGCACACATGGGCACATGCACACATGCACACATGCGCACATGCACACATGGGCACATGCACACATGGGCACATGGGCACATGCACACATGCACACATGGGCACATGCACACATGGACACATGCACACTCCTCAGTACATGAGATACAAACACACAGACACAAACACACCTGCAATCAAACACATAGCAATACTGTTTGAGGGTATTATTACTATTATTATCATTAGTATTAAAAGTATTGTTATTACACACTCACCAGCATGGATTGGCTGCCTTGCTGTTACACCAGAGGGACCGGCACAAATAAGATATTTATTGTCAGTGGGCACAACTGTGCCATTGATACTGTGAGTATGATACAGTTCAGTAGTAGAACAGTTGGCTTTCACAGGTCTACTGCTGATATTGAGAATATCACTCTTGTACAATAATTTCCAGGATAACAGCTACAAACACAGTACACATCTCACACATGCATAAACTACCAGTGTAGAGAACAGTCATCTATAGATATGGCATGTTACCTGCACGCTCCATGTCCACATGCTTGGTGGCTACAGCCTCCATCATTACACATGTCTGCAGATGTTGTTGTTGTTGGGCTGGAGCCACAACACTTAGGAGGAGCCCCTCCAGTCTGTTGAGGGGGGGTGTATAGCCACCCCACCACCTGTGGCAAGCTGTTGCCTGTGGATATCAGATGCACGCTGACGGACATTTCTAATTAAATCACTGCAGTGATGGCGTACCTGCTCATATGTCCAGTTATGCATGCCTATGTCATTTACATGATGGACAAGGTCTTGCCACAGTGCAGCCCTTTCCTGCTGGTTCTGGCTGGTGTGGGAAAAGAGTGTGGCAAAATCCCGCACCAGGCTCTGGTGTATCTCCTCTTCCTCTGCAGCAGAGTATGAGGGGTTGCGCTGGTGCACCATCGCCCTGGAAGGAAAAGAAAAATATGTGAGCAAGTGATATGGCACACATAATACTCTACTGTAGTGATATCACTGAACTGCCATATATAGCATCTGTCTGTCTATTGGGGGATACACATGTAAATGACCACATATAAGTGCTCAGCCAACAACTGTGTGACAGTGCCTGGCACACTCCATACAACAAACTAGTATACACCAGCAGTCGGCACACTGTTTGAGGTCCAATGCACAACCTCACACTGGGGGTTTGTATCAAGGTAATGGATGGGGAACAGTGTCAACCCATGCAATGCATGCAATGCACAGCAAATATTTCAATGGTAATGCACCCTAGTCTTTGTGGCCATACCCCTACCTACACCGCAGTCACATACAGGGAACCACAGCACAACATATGGCAATGTAGTATGTTTGTATCCCAATACCTGACACATCTTTCTCTGGCCTCACACCAAGGACACACACTACCATGACAGACACAAAGTCATGCTGAGCAATCACACCATTACAGACCTTGCAAACAGTCAGTGGCACACTCATTCCACCTCACATAGTTGGTATTGCAATGAGTACATGTGTGTGTGCATTGTGTCATAGGTAGGTAGTATGCTATTGGCCCTGGGCATACAGCAGCATACTGTTATGCTACCCTGCCCCTTGGGACACATGTAATGTGATTGTACTTGCTCCTGTCAAACAGTTACACAGGGTGATTCATATGGCATATTACCTATCTGCATAACATGCAACAGAGGTATGTCTGACATCTACTAATGAGGAGCCTTGCTTCTTAATGCTGGGTGGTTTACTCCAGGGTATGGCTTATTTGTGGGTAGGAACCTGTACCTCCACCATGTGCTCTTTACTGCGGTGTCAAGGATGACAGACATAGGTCATTTAGGCTGGAGATATTGTGAGGTGTTACCATGGTTGTTGGACAACTGTTATGGGTGTGACTTAACTATGTATATCCAGCAGTGGTAACCTCTGTGTAGGTAGTATGAAAGGCACTCTATCTGTGGTTTTGTCAGTCACTCTGCATAGGTAATGTGTTTGAGGGCATTATCACTGTTTGTTAGGTATGACTGTGTCCTTCTCCTTTCTGTAGTTGTCACGGGAGGTACATACCGTGTAGGAAATTGTAAGGTGTAGAGGGGTACAGTGACCTACATTTCCCTAGCTGACACACCATTTGTGCTGATACGTACCATGTACAGGATTATATGACTAGTGTGCTACTGTGAATATCAAAGGGCAGGCTATTGTACACTTGTTTCCCATGTTCCCTCCTGACACATCCAGTAGTAGGCAGGCAACCACCTATGTGGTGGTTAGTGGTGTAAGTGTCTTGGAATGGGGTATGGTACACCAGTATCCACATTGGTGTTCAGTACATGCCTTTCTCACCAGGCACATGTTGCAATACATCTGCACACATGTGCCTCTCTCAAGATATATATATATATATATATATATATATATATATATATATATATATATATATATATATAGAGAGAGAGAGAGATATTCATATACATACATATCTCTAGACATTCATATCTGTCTGTATATGTGTATGTATCTATATATATCTATATATGTATGTGTCTATTACATATATATGTATATACATATTCTATCTATCTATCTATATATGTCTATCTATTTATACATCCCTCTCTATCTATGTACACATATATGCATAATATATATATATATATATATATATATATATATATATATATATATATATATATATATAAATATACATATACATATATATATATATATATATATATATATATATATATATATATTTTTTTTTTACACATACGAATACACACACTAACATACTGCTAAACATCCATTACTGCACAACCTACATTGTACGTTGCACTACAACCTACATTGATATGTGCACATAGCAACCTTCACATACATATGTATGTCCAGCCTTCACTAACAGTTGCAGTATGTCCCCTGCCCTATGCACATCTTCATATATATATAGATACAGACTGCTAACACATATGGAGGGTTCACAGTATGTAGATTATTAGATTATTAGTTTACATTACCTTTGTTTCTCACTACTGTTTGTGATGGCTTGCTGCTTGGTGGCCTGCTGCTGGTCAACTTGATGGTTTTTATTTATTTATTTATTTATTTATTTATTTATTTTTTGGTGCCTCTCTCTGTGTCTCTGTGTCTCTGTGTCTCTGTGTCTCTCTCTCTCTCTCTCTCTCTTTGTCTCACTCTCCAGTTGTTGCAGTGAAACTATTGCATGTGTGGACTGGGAGTACAGGCTGCTTTTGTAGGTATCTGCACATGTGCATGTGATGGCCTCTGCACCAATTGTTAGCCAGCATTTACTAATTGCATGCAGCCTGCTGTGTGGTAATTGCAGTTCTCACTGTGATTTCAGGACAGTGCTATAAAATGTTAGGTTAGGTAGGAGTAGCCCTTTTAGATTTTCAAGGTGGGGACCATGCTGGTATGCTGTGGACACTGTTCTGTGAGTGTAAAGGCTGGTATGTCTCTCATATTTAAGGCTGTGTTGTAGGCACTGAAATGCATGTTGTACTGAAACCTGACTATTGCTTCCTCCATTTCATTCTTCTCAGTGTGTATGTTAACGGACTCCTAATAATACTATAGCAATAACCCATGCCTGGGTGTGGGTAATGCGGGATTTACTCACGGCCGGCGTGGTTTGGTCCAGAGGGCGAAGCCCGAGGGACCAAACAAAGACAAGCGTGGGTAAATCCCGCATTACCCACACCCAGAAGTGGGTTATTGCTATTATACTATGACATTATTTAAGAAAAGAAATAATTACTTTTCTTAAATAATGGCATTGTATAATGCCTCTTTGCTGCCTTCCGCAGCTGTCTGGTATCCGCGGCAGTTCTGATGTACTGCGTGCCTCGCAGTACATCAGAGCTGTAGCCAAAAGCAACGGAGAAAGCAAGATCTCAGTTGCTTTTGCTGTTCGCTATGTTAAATGGGTTTAACATAGCGAGACAGCTTTAAAATAAGCAACGGAGATGTCTGTTGCTTATTTTAAAGCTGTCTCACTATGTTAAACCTGTTTAACATAGCGAAACAGTAAAAAGCAACGGAGATCTTGCTTTCTCCGTTGTTTTTAAACCTGTCTCGCTATGTTAAATGGGTTTAACACAGTGAGACAGCTTTAAAATAAGCAACGGAGAAAGCAAGATCTCCGTTGCTTTTTACACTATTAAGCTATGTTAAAGGAGTTTAACATAGCGAGACAGCTTTAAAAAGCAACGGAGATCTCCGTTGCTTTTTACCTGTCTGCTATGTTAAACTCTTTAACATAGCGAGACAGTGTTTTAAGACTTATACTAATGGAAAATGTCCGGCGGACGGACCTTTTCCATTAGTATAAGTCGATTTACAACGTGCACGCTGGCCAATCAGCGTGCATGTTTTAGAATATTAATGGGGGGTCATGGTATAATAATACTGTTTAAATGGGAGTATGTGCTTTCCTGTGGGACTTGTAGATTAACTGGTATACAGCAGTGGCTCTTGCAATTTGTTGCTATGGCTTCACTATTTGTCTTTTACATTCACTCCTTGAAGGCCTGCTAGGTGTCTTTACTGGAATATGTTGCTATGGCTTTCCTATTTTCCATTTACATTCACTCCTTGTAATGCTTGCGATATTTCTTTCAGCAGCAATTCCTTATACGTTTGGTGTGGTTTGGTGGTACTGCATGCAGTTTGGTCTGGCCAAGGTGTGGGGCTTGACACTTACAAGGGTATTTTATTTTGCTGCTGAGCAGTAGTGGGGCCTTGTACTTTGTACTAACAGTTATGGATAGCAGGCACATGCAGCGCTTGTAAACTGCTATACTGTCCTTATTTTATTAGTTAGCTACATCCTTTGATATTTCTGGGTTGTACTCCTACATGAGGGTGTGCTTGTGGAAGCTATTCTACAGCTATTCACAGAGTGTGTGACAGCAGACAGAATAATATGCCTGTGAGTTTGTGACACTTGCAGGCCTCAGATACTCTCAGGTGTATCTTTTATCAGCCTCAGGGAATGGTACATATCAGTGGGATACACCCGTGATATATTTCAGATATTCTGCAGTTGTGACTGTGGGGTATTTTGAGCATATGTATTACTACACAATTTCTGACATGCAAGTAGTGCATACTTTAAGTAATCATTACCATTACGTGGGATTCCACACCTTTCTGCCTACTGTTAGTACATTTCACAGGGAGTCAGTGGGGCACATTTAACATTTGTTTTCAAATCCGGGACATCCCTGTAAATCAGTCACAGTTGTCAGGTCTGGCCTCTTACCCATTCAAATATGGCACTGTTTATCCTGCTCTGATAGTGTGTGTGGTTTGCAAGGTGCTACTGTCACATTATTACCTACTAGCTACCTACTAGCATGGCTGTTTCTCTTCTCACACTAATGTTATACAAATCCACAAGAATTGCCAGTAAAGATACATGAAAAGCTTTGTGTAATAGCCTTCCTATATTCCCTTTACATTCAGTCCTACTATTTCATGATATATTGCTTTCAGCACAAAGTTCTTGTATATCAGTCATGGCTTAGTGGTAAGTTATGCAGACTAGTGTTTCCAAGGTCCTGGGTTCGAGACTGACAGAGGAATTTTATTTTGCTGCTGAGCAGACTACAGGCCTTGTCATTCAGAGTGACTAAGGCACTTTTAAGCACTTGTAAGTGGGTTAGCGCTGGTTTGCGTGGAGCTCACGCATGTGCACTGTCGCTTAGCTTTGCGCACACATGCTTAGCTAAGCGCACACAAGCGCACACCTGCTTACAACTGCTTAAAAGTGCTTACTCTCGCGCACACCTGTGTTAATTTCTTTGAAAGAAAAGAAAATGGGGAGATAGGAAAGTGGTGAAAAAGGGGGCACAAAGAGGGTAGGACAGTAGGAAAACAAGCTCGGGATTTGCAGGAAGGATGTAGGAAAGGCCCATAGCTGCCCATTTCTTTATCAGCAACAGCTGTGCATATGTGTGTAATTTGGTGTGAAATTTGAAACCTTCCACCCCTGAGAGAGGGGTGAGGACAACAAAATATGTTGTACAGCCAATTGTAATTATCAGTTCACATGTCCAGCAGACATGTCTGCAAAATGGGCAGCTATGTATGGGGCGTAATTTTTTGCGGCGACAGAGTGCCCTTTTTTAATTATTTTTTCAGGTGAGAGTGGAATGTGAGGTACAGGAAGTAGGTATATTTGGGGAGGTAGGTAGGGGAGGTTAACAGACAAGACAAACAAGATGCATACAGGGGCAGAGTATGACACATGTGGGGGGGAAACACAATTGACGGGGACGGATGTTTGGATATCGCGAGCCCATGAGCCCACAGATGGCAACAGTGGAACTGAGATCCCCACCCATGGGCAGTTGCCACTGCGCCTTCACTGCCCAGGACGGGGCTGTGCTGGGGGCTGTGTAGGACAGGCAGCAGGCACACCCATGGGTTGCGCCACCCGTGCCTCACGCTGGCGTAGGGGTTCAAGCACAGAATCCCTGATCTCGCTACACACCACAGTCCGGACACTTTGGAAGGTGAGTGGACGGTCTCCTCTGGCCACGCTTGCAGAGGGGGGACGAGCCCCATCCCCTGCAGTGCTTCCACCCGAAGGTGGCACAGGGCCACCGGAGGAGATTCCAGCCTGGGCACTAGTGCCAGGTGCACTCGCCAGCTGAGGTGGGAGAGGTGGGTCCGCTGGAACCTGCCTTCCCTGTTGTCCTATGTTTAGCAATATTTTATGACATTTTGGGTTAGTAACAAACAATACCATTCAAAATTAGTTGTAACAGCATGCATCAGTATTCCCATTAACCAAACACCCATGAATTCTAAACATTGAACAGCAAGCATAACACATGCATATTTTGAACAACAGTACACAATCCAACAGCATGCAGGGTTGATTGATGGCAACAGGCCATCAGGTTTGGATATGTGAACAGGGCACATACATCAACGTACATGCAAATATGTTTGAACCAACAGGACAAATGTCCATAGGAATTAATTGTGAATACACATACCCAGTTTGCTGTGGAATGGCATTATTTGTGAATATATGGTAGGGTGAAGAAATATTTCATTAACAACTTCAACTACCTACACATATGCTGTACACCTCTAGCAGCTGCAGATATATATACCCTACAGGTCTTAGTACAGTTTCCTATATGTAACCTTAGGAATGTTGGTGATGGGACTGTTACTGCTACACTAATTTACATTGCATTTTTATTCATAAACATTCATATCTGGCTGTGTTCAGGTACAGCATCCTGCTACATTTGATTTACATGGCTCTAGACAACTGTGGATGTTCATTATTTCATACAACCATACTATCTCCATATTGCAAGGGTACAGCAACATATCCAAATTGTGGGACAGACACATTCCAGCTTCAGTACTTTATTACAAACATTTCACTGTTTGGTTGTGGCTGTCTCATTCATTTCATTATGTACTGACTGCAGTATACTTTATTCAAGAGTTATGACAGCTTTCTTGGTCGATTCATACCTTTTTCTCACACTCTCACTTGTTTTATTTTTACAATTCAGGATGGTACTTAATTCTAGGCATTGTTAACATGTCTTACTTGGTTACAACAATCCTTTCCAACAGACTCACTTGTTTCATATGGCAGATTTTAAAAGGGGATGTATTTGACACATGCCTATTGTCTTTAGCTTGTTTACCACTAATTATCAGGCTGCAGCAGGTTATCTGATATTACAATACAGGTGGAAAATCTCTATTTCAGACTTGTTTACTTTTTATTTCTGGATTACAGGCTGCATCACTTATCTAATCATACAATACTAGCAGAATAATTCTTCTAGTGTTATTTGAACTTTATTAATATGTAAGTACACTGAACTCTTTTATAAGCTGTCTCACTTTTATTGTATAACAATTACAGAAAAATAATTACTAACCTGCCTGGTGGCACAACCGCTCCAGCCTATCACCATAGGCTCGCCGATTCATGGAACGCACACCTGCAGCTGTAATATAAATAAAGTAATATTGGAACATACATCTCCATAATATCAGCTAGGATAATTTCTTACATACATAATTACATGGATACTTACTCAGTAGTGGGGCGTTGGGCATTTGCCGGGCCTCCTGGATCCAACGGTTCAGTTGGTCCTGCTTTCATCTCTTCAGGTCCGCATGGTGGTGACGGACCTGTTCACCAGTCCTTGGTATGCCTGTGGCACTGGTGAGATCATGTGCCAACCGGTTCCACACCTCTGCCTTGTACGCTCCCCACAGAACCTGGCCCTGCATGAGTTGAGCCTCATGATCGTGTACTAGGATCCAAACCATATATTTGGACTCCTCAACACCCCAATTCTGTGCTCGGAAGCGACTGCCCACTCCTACACCTGCCATCCTGACTGCAAATAGGTTCCACAATCAGTTATGCTGTGTATTCCCGCCTATGGGACTTATATATGCCGTTTTTCCCGCACTTATCTGTGATTGGCCATTTTGGAATTGTATCAGCTTAAAAAAACCTGCTTTGTCATGCTTCTATTTCCATTCATTCCTATATATATGCTAATACTGCATTTTTCAGTACAGCTGTCATGGCTTAGTGGTTCAGTACTTTGACTATGATGCACAGTATCCTGGGTTCGAGCCTGGGCATTGCTTTTTTTATTTTATTACTGTCTAGACAGGCTAGGAGGTGTGTCTGTGTAAAGGCAGCTTTGATACAGGTTGCTCAACATTGCCCGCCGGTAAGCCGGTTGGCGCACTGCGCAGCACTGCGCCAATGGGTTATGCTGGTTAACGCATTATTTGGCTATGAGCACACATATTACGCTATGAAAAATGTTGCTCAACTACGGGCACACAGTTTCAGCGTGTTAAAGTGCTGCTCAACTCTGGGCACACAGTTTCAGCGTGTTAAAGTGCTGCTCAACTCCGGGCACTCATATTACACCTGTTAAACCACTGCTCACCTGCGGGCAATCATACTCAGCTTGTTAGAGCGCTGCTCAGCTATGGGCACTTATAAATTTTTTTTTTTTATTGTGTCAGATTTCTTCAAAAATACATGGCTCATTTCATTACATTTTACTTAAATTATATATATATATATATATATATATATATATACATATATGTCAGGGGATTGTTTCGTGCTTATTTCATTAAAAATAGAAAATTATGTTGTTGGGGTTCGAACTGTGACTACCTCCTCTTTGGCCGACATCTCTACCGCTATGCTATTGCTACTTGGCTTTATTTACATATTTAGATCTTATATGCTTTTCCAATGAGTGCTAACTGTGGCTGAGCGAAGGGCACACCCGCGCAAACAAGCGCAATTACGGGCAAACATTTTTGAAATTATAAAAAAAAATTAAACTGTTGATTTTTACGTTTTACATTACAGTTGGGTTTATAGTCTGTGGGGGCATGTGTGCTGTTGTGCTTCTTGACATTTCCGCGGACTCGCTTGTGGGTGTTTCCTTTCGGGACTGTGATTCTTCTGGGGGTGTGTCCCTTTGCAGGACTTGCTGTGCGGACATGCCCCCTACTTTCCTACACGGACCGTGTTAGCCTAGGGTGTGATTCAGCATGCCCTCATGAATATGCATGGCATGCTGACATCACACCGTTTAACTGCAGCCTCTGTGTAAGACTTGATAACTCTTACATGGAGGTTTCGTGAATCCTGCCCTATGAAATTCTTGTTTTTGTTCACCAACCATTTCATATTGCATAGCTTATTTATTTCAGGAAATGTTTTGTCAATATTACCAGCACACCATTTTGTAATGCAACACAGGTGTTTTTCAAGAGTACTAGGTATTGCATTTGTAGATGAAGCACTGAAATGCAAAATTGTTTTCCAACAGCAGCCTCAGCATTAGCAATAATCCTCTTTAGTACGGAATTCTTTAAATGACTTTCTTCTACAAAGATTATGCATGTTGACTTAGCATATGTTAAGGTGGTTCATATTTATTCTTGTTTAAAAATACTTTTCTATTTAAAACGTGCATTTAAACATGCACAAAAATGTTAACATTTAAACATGTTTACATTTTTAGATATTTACATATCTGATAGGGCTTTTGGTATGATGCTAGTCATCTTTATATAATTTTATGTAGTTCATCCAATAAAGTATTTTTCTTCATAAAAATAAGTGGTATTCACAGTTAAAGTGGCTATAACTGCTGGTGGGGGTTATATGCAGATGAAAATACGTTATACTGTTATCATCTTGCCATTTTAAACATTCTTTAATCTGACTTTGCAGGATTAGTGTGTGTGTGTGTGTGTGTGTGTGTGTGTGTGTGTGTGTGTGTGTGTGTGTGTGTGTGTGTGTGTGTTAGAATACTTTGGATACTGTGTGTTTGTGTAAAACAAATTTGAAATAAGTGACTTCGGTCATTATTTATTGTTTTTCTAATCAGACCTATGAGAAGGATATAGTTGGCAATGCAGCTATAATTTGTTTTATGGGATGTGTCTAGATGGGTCTACCTGAATTAACCGAAACTGCAAATGACCGACAGTGAGATAACCGACACTGGAAGATCGGCAACAGAGAAAACCGACAGTTGAGAATCCTGATGCTGAGATCACTGACATGTTAAGGTAAGTGTGTGATAGGAACGGACATTAGGGTCAGGGCGTGGGTAAGGTAAGTGTGTGATAGTGACGGATGTTAGAGTAGGGTGCGGATGAGGTAAGTGTGCGATACTGACAGACTTTAGGGTTAGGGTTTGGGTTAAGGTTAGTGCATATATAGTTGTGTATGTAAGGTTTAGTGTAGGTTTGTAAGGTTTTTGGTGTGCTTGTGTTGTGTGTGTGTTTTTTGGGAAAGTTATTTGTTTTGTTGATTGTCAGGATTGTGGTTTGTCGGGTATGTGAAGTTTCATGCTTTTGAACTTTCAGTTTTGTCATGTTGGTTATTTCATTGTCGGTGTTTTGGCATGTCGATGTTATCAGGTAGACCTGTCTAGATAAAATGACTGACCATGCTGAGATGACAAATTAAAAGTCATCAGTCTGTCCTTGCAGAACTAGTGTGCATTTGCACATAACAAACTGCAATACTTTACTGTGACCATTTGTATCTGAATCAGGTAAGTGCTGTGTGCACAATCAATAAAGTGGCCATAAATGTTCAATACTGATATTGGTGGATTATGACAGCAGTATGAGTGACGTGTGATTGAAATATTTTGAAATGGGTACTTCTATCATTATCAGTTCATACATTTTATTTCACTGTTTACTGGAAAAAAAATGTTTAAAACTACAAATTTATAACACATTATAGCAAACGTTACTGAACTAAACAAAAGATATAAGTAAAAACACATAGGAATGTGAAGCAAAGAAGACATGTATTTGTGCATGGTCCTAAAAATGGGTGTGGGGGAGGGGGTTCTGACTTGAAAACAACCCAGGTCCCAAGATACAATTAATCCACAACTGATCACAGAGTAGTTATTGTGTAACAAGAGCATCATCATATAAGCCATGTTTTTATTTTTTTTGGTATGACCTTTGGTTTTCTTGTTTTGTTGACAGTTGGCAGTGTGTTTATTATTTTACTGCAAATAGACTGGTTAGCATGAAATCTATGTGCGTTATGTTAAATTCTAATTTTGAATACCTTTTAAATTTAGCGTTTTTGCAAGCACATATTTGTGAAATGTACTGTGTTGGATTACAACAGACTGTCTAGTACTTAGTTCAGAGGAGTAAGACAATGAGTTGTTAATGAGCTGCTTCTACAGTTCATGGTTAGATTTCATTAGCATTCAGTTGTCTACTGTATGTGACTCTGTCTAATTCACTTCACTAAACAGTGCCCCACTCTTGTCCCTGAAAAAGGATACTTGCATACAGTGGGCTGTTACAAGCTGTGAGCAAATGCATTACACATTTGCCTTTTGAAACCTTGCACCCTTCACATTGCCACTAATTATGGTATCTGACTATGAATCACAGCACATCTCTTTTTGTCTAATGGGTTGCCAGATACATTTTCAATAATTGTGAGTTTCAGGAGAACTTACTGTTCCTCATGCTAAGTCAGTTTCAACTTGAAATTTGTTTTATTTAACAAATGTCCATCATCATTTTTACAATTGTAATATGAAATAAGTTTTAAATTAAATACAAATCTGTGATTATTGTAAAAGTTAAAATGAAAATAGTATTTACTGATAGGATTAAGCATCATTTTCCTTGTAATTGGGGAGAGACATGCAAGTAATGAGACATTGGTATGGCTGGGGGGTTCTAGTCCATTACACTACCTACAACCCCTTTTGACCATGATCCAACGCTAGTCTCAGTGACATATGTGGGGAGATTTATTTGTCCAGCAAAAAATAAATAAATAAATAAATGAACAAAAGGTGAGAGAGAGAGAGAGAGATCAAAGATTTACTTATGCAACACTGGAAAATGCATGTTTAAAGAAATAGTTAATGTATGACCTTCAGGACTATTGTTCAGATAAAGATAACAGCATTACATAGTAGAAGCAAAAGCACAAATAAGGAACGTAAAAAGTAATACTTTCATAATTTAATTTTATTCACCACAGAAAGGAAATCTGAAAGTACTCCATTAAAAACATACCTAAGAGGCAAACTTACAAATAATAGCAGTTCAGTACCCTATGTACCTACTTAGTTGCTAGATTAAGTTATGGTGATGTCACACTTTAGTGGGAATGGTTCTAAACATGTGAACCACAGTCCTGCAGTTTCATGCTGGTACTGGCACTTTGACTGATGGCAGCACATAATTAACCGCAGTTAAAAGATGTCTGAATTCACCATGCCAGGCAGAGTTGAGATAGGGAGGGGGTGCAGCTTAAAGTAGCAAGTGAATGGCCAGTACAGAAAATACTCTCAAATGCAATGTTTGATTAATTCTGTGTACATTTCTATGCAGTCCCCATGTATGTTTTCAGTTATTAAGCAAAAAATTATCAAAACACATATTTCCTTGAAATATTTGTAGTGCATCCATCTGTAGCAGTAAATACGTTTTGTTTAATCCAAGTTTAACTGGAAGGATTTCATAACTTCCTTTCAGTTGTCACTCGTGTGTGTGTGTGTGTGTGTGTGTGTGTGTGTGTGTGTGTGTGTGTGTGTGTTTAAGTGTAGCTTGTGCACAGCTAGTCTCCTTGAGAGGAAGGTGAAATGTATTACTTATCACAAAGTCACATGATACTACTTAAAACTGCAAGTAGAATATGTAAGGCATGGTAGAAAGCAGAAAGTGAAATGCAAATGCATGCAAAAGTGGCAGAGAATACACAACCCCCACAAGAGATAAGCTGTACAGAGAGAGAGAAAATGTAATAATTGAAAATAAGTCACTTAGTCCTTCTATTCTAATTTGTATTAAGGAAGAAATACTTATTAGCACAGATAGAGTAAATAGGATGAATGTATGAAAATCCATGTTTTGCTGTTTTCCTGCTTAATAAATGAAAGCATACAGCAAGACTCAATATAAATGTATATAGAAATGAGAACACATATAAAGCAAGCGTAATATAACGTTAGTGCCTTGATGAACAGTAAAAGTAATCATGCCAGAAATACTATAAAACACACAATCATGCCAGAAATACTATAAAATGCACATCTGAGAACAACCAATCCTCTGTTTTGTCTGCACACAGTGGAAAAATAGATATTTTATAATAGATACAGGGAGAACAGGAGCTTAAACAAGCTGATGGAAGGTACTAGTGAACATGAAAAAATCCATTTAAATTGTTAAGAAACAACATTTTTTTTTTCATATTTTTTCACTTATTTCCTACTTATAAATGCAGAAGTAAATTAGATATAAAGATGATAAAAGGAGTAAAGTGCTTTCAGCACATTATTGCAGCACAATCCATATCAGGCAGAAATTTCAAATGTGTTATCATTTCTTATGTTACACCATCATATTTTATTAGTGTAAGTGGACGGCAAATGTAAAACATGCCACCACTTTATAGAATTATACAGCTAAAGCGTCTTCTTTGTAGAGACATGCATGAATGTGCATACCTTCGTTGAAGGTTTTGTGTCAGGGCTGGCAACTCGGCACGTAAAAATCTGCTGACAATCATTAGCGGACCGGAGTTCCGCTGTGGCGACTCCTAACCGGAAAAAGCCGAAAGACACAACAACAACTGATTAATCACATGTTCCCAGAATGATTTCCAATAATTTGTTTTATTAAGTTTTAGTAAAAATAAAAATTCACTGTTATTAAAGATTGCACTTCTAAATTAAATTATTATCCAATTTATTGTCTCAATTTTTAGTTTCTCTCTCTACCCTCTATTTTTGACTTTTTTTGTTTTATTTCTCTTTCATTTTTATTTCTTTTTCTACAATACCACAAATCTTAGGAGCAGCTCAATGACATTTCTCCCAGGTCAAGCAGCTTTCACCCTCCATCTGTCCAGGGACATCCTCAATGGGTCAGGGCTGTGGCACTGGTGCTGTAGGCAAAGGAAGCCTGGCAAGCTTCACAGACCTTGGACTTACAACTTGTTTATATTTATTTATATTTATTTAACAGGGAGTACACTGATCAGTATTGACCAACCAAGTGAAATACAAAACATTTCACAATAAAATATAAAAATGTAAGCAATAATAGAATAATTCAGACTAATTACATAGAAACAAATGTATATACATTCCAGTGAACAAGCACAGTGCAAGGTAAAATCAAGCAAAGTGTAATGTACAAATTTACACAATAGTAACTAAAGTGTGCCAATCTTCAGTGAATCTTGAGAGAGGAGAACAGACTCAGAGAGGAGATAGCTGGAGCATTTTACTTAGATGAAGTGTTTTTTGAGTTCAATTCTAAATTTGGAATACGTGTTGATTTCCTTAATGTTGACAGGAAAACCTTACCAAAGACTAGGTACCTGAGAGGACAAAGCATGTGCACTGCTGTGTTTGGTTGTCAGGATAATGAGAAATGGTGTGGCTTCATAATAGTATCTAAGGTTGTATATGGAGGTTTTTATGTGAAGTCTAGCTGTAAGTGGAGTAAATGTGTAACATCGGAGTAGTTTTTAGAGTTTGAATCCTAAAAGTAGTTTAGATCTTTGCTTTATGGTAAGTTATTTGACTTTTCCTAGAGTGATACAGTGATGTTCTCAAAGAGATGAGTTTGTAATCAATCAGCAGATGCTGTTAGAGATAGTTAGAGAGTGTGAGAATGTTTTTCTAGGAGGCAGAGGCTAAAACTGGGAGCCCAAATTCAAGTTGAGAAAGGAGAACTCCTTTTGCAATGGCTGTTCTGGCTGGTTGGGATAGAAAAGGAAGGATATTTTTTGGCCCAGAAGAGGAAGGAATTGAATTTGGCTGTCACATTGTCTATGTCAAAATGGAAGTTTAGTGACTGATCAAGCCATAGTCCTAGGTATTTGAAGATGGAGGCTGTCTCTAAAGAATGGTTGCGTAGGTCAAAGGTAGTTAAAGAGTCAGGTGCTTGGTGAATTTTCTGTAGAGTTCCAAAGAGCATAGCCTTGAGTTTGGTGGGGTTGAGAAGTAGTTTATGGTTTATGAGCCATTGGTGGAGCTCATGTAAGTCTGATTGGCATTGGCATTGAATGTTGGTGTGAGAGTGACTTGATTGGTAAATGATTGGTAAATGAGCATGTCATCAGCATAGAGGGTAAGGGGGAGATTGGAGAGGTCACAAGGAAGTTTGTTAATGAATATGGAGAAGAGAAGATAGGAAAGAAAGGATATTGTGGCACACCTTTGGTTATAAAAGCAGAATTTGATGGGATGATCCAATTTTAAGTCTGAAGTGTCTGTCAGCGAGGACATTTTTAAACACGGGAGTGATGTCTAGACTGATACCAGTTTCAGTTAGTTTGTTTCAAGGAAGATAGTGGTCAATGAGGTCAAATGCCTTTTGTCAGGTATGTAAATATGGCACCTGTTAGAAGGCCACTATCAGAGTTTAGCAGGATGTCATCAGTAGGGACCAAAGTGCTGTCATAGTACATTGTCCAGAAACAACCAAAACGGACCAGCTGTGAGGATGCATATGTATTTAATGCTTCAAATCATGTCAGCAATGGACAAAACCATGCTGAATAGACAAACCGGTTTCGGCTAATATAAGCCTTTTTCAATGCCAAATATTCCAAAAAAGTAAGACATCACAATTGTGAGCCCTACTTATAGTCCCTCTCTTAAAGAGGCAATGCCCAAATTAAATACAATACATTAAATAATAAAAAATTTTAAATTAATTTAAACATCATAATTCAACCCATATATTAAAGAATATGTTGTGTTGTTGAACAAAAATAATAATAAAAATAAAAATAATAATGAATGGATTCTACAATGAATATACCTATGTATGTTACAATAAGGTTTACCATACATAAGGCTGTATACAAATTATTAGATTCAATATTCATTGGGCCATTTTGACCAATGTGCCCCAAATCAAAAACTATCCGTGTACATGTATGTCAAAATATAACTATATATAAAACTAATGTAGATAATACATATTTTATATAAACATATAAGACCCACCTATAGTGGGTATAAAAAATACAACATGAAAAAGGAATACATGAAAATCACAATCTATATTATGTATCATACTAATTTGGTTCTAATGTATTCAAACCTGGTCTGAAAAGACCCCCTAACCTTATAATCCATTTGTATTCCATTTCATTAAGTTTCTTGTGCCAGCCTGCTTTCATTTGTCGATGTAGGGTAATTCTATCTATAATGATAAATGTAAAACGAGCCGAAGGGTGTTCAACGGTATGTTTATACAAAGCATTAGTCATGCGTTTGTGTTTAATTGCACTAATATGTTCACAGACCCTCAATTTGACAGACCTGGAAGTCTGTCCCACATAAAATGCAGAGCAATTACATGTGGCCAAATATACTGCCCAATCCGAGCTACAATTAGAAAACATCCTAATCCCAAAAACCTGGGACGTATTTCTGCTAGTAAACTCACTGGTTTTGGGCATGTATTTGCAAAATGAGCAATGACCACATGGAAAACTTCCCTTCAGTGTATTACCCTCCATAGTAGTTTGTAATGGAAGCTGTGAACTATGTCTCTTATAATGGGTTAAGAAGGAATTTAAATTCCTACCCCTTCTGTAGGAAAAAGAACAACGTTCCGGTAGTATATCATTCAAAACATCATGAGAACGTAAAATGTCCCAATGTTGATTAATAATCTCCACAAATCTATTAGTATTAGCCCCATAAGTGGTGACTAACCTTAAAGTGCTATTCTTCCCAGATCTATAGTTGGTCTGTTGCTTGGATTTATATTGTAGTAAATCCAAACGTGGTAAGTGATTAACTGTTTGCAAAGATTTATTAATGATGTGTTTTGAATAACCACGATCAACAAATCTATTGACAAGATCATCACAAGCCTTAGACCCCTCCTCCGAAGAGGAACATATTCTTTTCATCCTCATAAATTGTGATTTGGGGATGTTGTGGATGATAATGCGTGGTGGGTGACAACTATTCGCATGCAGCAGAGTGTTATACTGAGGAAATTTTCTATAGACTGATGTAGCTAAAGTTTGATCCTGTAGTCTATTTATCATAACGTCCAAAAACACAATGCTGTCATGTTCCACGTTAACCGAAAAACGAATCCCAAAGCTGTTGTCATTTAAATAATCCACAAATCTGGAAAGTCGTTCCCTGGTTCCACGCCACACCATCCAACAATCATCAAGATATCTTCTCCAAATATCAAGGTCTACCAAAAGGATTGTGATGCGTATCATATATGTAAGTGGCCTCAAAATAACCCATGAACAAATCAGCATATATGGGGGCAAAAGACGCCCCCATTGCTGTTCCTTTGATTTGCCAATAAGCTTGGCCATTATAATAAAAAACATTCTTGCATAACACAAATTCTGTTAATTTGGTCAAAAAATTATTAAATTCCGTGGAATATAATTTTGATTTATAAAGCCAATATGAAACAGCTAAAATGCCTAGTTCATGTGGTATGCTGGTATATAGTGAGGCCACATCAAGTGTAACCAACCACCAAGAGGATTCCAATTGTGAATCTTGAACTATGTTAAGAAACTCTGTTGTGTCCTGTATACGTGACCGAATATGTTTCAACAAAGGTTTTAGATATGTGGTAAGAAAACAGGATAAAGGTTCAGTTAAAGAGAGACAATGGGTCTACCTGGGGTATGGATTTTGGGTAACAAATACAGGTACTGATGTACAGGTTCCTCCACCTGTAATTCCTTGGCTATTCTATCTGTAATTATCCCCTGAGTAACTGATACCTCCAAAAACCTGTCTATTTCAGCCTTGAAACGTAAAGTGGGATCTAACTTAAGCTGTTGATAAAAGCTAGTATTATGCTGAATAGTCCATCACCACTATGGCACCTCCTTTATCTGCCATGGTAATCACTAGTTGCTGATTGTTCTTAAGTTCTAATAATGCCAGTCTATCCGCATGGCTTAGATTATTGAATTGTGGTTGGTATACATTTGCATATTGTAGCTCTTTCATGATACATTCCCTGAAAATAGAAACATGTTTATTCATTGGAGCAACAAAAGTAGATTTTCTGAATCTAAATTCAGTAGATCTTTGAGAATTATTCTTCTCTGAAAAGAATATTTTCAGATTAAGTAATCTACAAAAATTGTTGACATCATTTAATAAATCATGTTCCGGAACCACAGAACTTGGAACAAAGTTCAATCCTTTATTCAAAAGTGTAATTTGACCAGGGGAAAGAACAACAGAAGAGATATTATGAACATTGTTAGTTACTTTATCATCTGCTGTAACAGATTCTGTAAAGTCGGAGTATTGGTACCTGGATCTATGTTTTCTGCCCCCCCTCCTCCTACCCTTTGATCTAAAGGGGGGGTCTGTCTTCTTTTGGCCACTGGGGACGCCTGACGTGAGGATGCTTCTCCATCCGAATAAGTTTCTTCCTCAGAAGTAAAATCTGAGGAGGTATGTGCATATCTGAGAATTGACCTAGGTCTTTTCTTGTTGTTATTATTAAAGACCCGTTGATTTCCCTTGGGTTCACTAAATCTGACTGTTTTTTGATTAATAAAGGGCTTCCCCTTTTCGTAATCCATAAGATCACGCTGAAATTTGTTAATCTTTCTCTTAACCAGTTGCTTTTCTAAAATGGACAATTCTTTGGCTAATTTGGACACATGTTGAGAATAAAACTGATGCTTATTAAATTGTTCAGCCTCCAAGCATATACCTTGAATTTCTGACAAATTATTAGTAATAATTCTGTCATAATATTTAAGCAAACAATTAACAAAAAGCATAGATGCTGAATGTTGTGCTTCTGCCCAATCCTTTGATAACTCCTCATCAATATGTGCCACCAAAGGTTGTAGTCGTACCCTCAAACCCCTTGGTGTAATGTTTTTAGCTTGATAGGCTTTAAATAGCTTCATATGCCACACATTCGTACGTAAAGTTTTCATATGTCTCCCCAATTTGGTTTTTGTTCATCATTCACTATAAATTCCCTACTCTCAGAACTGGCATTGTTGGTCAAACCAAACACCTCCAAATTGTCCCTATCAGCTGACAATCCCAATAGGATATCATTTAAATCCATGATAGGATAATTAGAAAAAAGTCCTATGATAAGAAAAACTTGTATATAATGAAAAAATTATTGTATTCTTTGCAATTTCTGAAACAATTCCAGACTGAACAACCAATATGTTAACAGTCAGCAATAGAAAGGAATACCAAATCTATCTATAAAAAATTTTTTGAAAATTGTATAGATTTATCTAAATAATATTGTCTGGGCCCCCAAAACCCAAAAATGCCACTATGCAATATTTTCAAAAGTAGCACAGTCTATACCTGGCCCCAACTTTTAACAATACCACCAACAATCAAAAAATATCATTGAGTGGATTGAACAAAGAAACTATACTAATTTCCTATAGGAAAATACCAATGATTTATCGTATTCCAAAAATGTGTAAGTCCAGAAATATTTCAAAAATAACCAGAATGACATTAAGTCTCATCTCCATCTAGGATCCAATTGGGGTAAAACAGAATGGTCATAGAACTTATGATATATAGCTCCTCTAGTAAGAAATATGCATCTGCCAACTTTCTAAAAAATGAAAGTTATTAATAGTTATTATAAACCAGAATGACCTTCGTCTCATCTGGTACAGATATACTCCATGAAGAGCAAAATCAACAGCCTTAGAAAATATTCAACCAGAACGACCTTCATCTCATCTGGTAATGTGGTAATGTATTGGACAATATTCCCCCTAGATAAAGTATTTGAGAATGTCTCATTCATAATAAAATATATTTTCCCCATTTCGGACATAGTTTGCCTCTTATATAAATATATAACTGAATTTTACTGAAAATGTTCCAGAAATTTAGATTCAATTAAGATAATAATCAGTGTGTCCCAACCAACAATGCCAAACTACATCCAAATATCAGTGAAGGACAATATATTTTGTCACTTTTATTAATTAGAACTCCAAAGAGCCTGAATCTATCCAGTTTGAAAATAATGGTCCTATATGATAAATAGTGAATATCCAGAGTAATAATATTTTAGTATAAGTGGTCTATATTTCCAAAAGTTGCAAAAATAATCCCCACTATAGCCATAGGTAAACTACTCCTGTTAGTTCCACCATAATTGTTCAAATATCCTAACAAACACAACATGCTATTACAAAAACCATTAAATCATTCATGATACACACACCCTACAAAACAAACAGAAGTCATAAAACGCTGTTAAACATTATGACCTGTGAAATGCAAATAACCTACATAGAGCATATCGAAAATGTGAAAACACATGTCATCATAACATTCACCATATTCATATGATGTACATTCCCGATATTCATATAGCACTTGTATGACTTGATCTGTAAAAAAAGCGGCTAAGAAAATGGCTCCCGTTTCATGATGTGTATATAAAACAGTTATTACACAAATGACTGCATATTCACAAACCAATTTTTTCAATCTAAACTACTAGCTTTATCATGTCTTATATCCTAATCAAAATAGCCAAAAACCCCTTGTAAAGACACATTGTAATATAACATACATATGTACAAAACAATCCCAAAATCTTGATATAATTGTGTCCATAAAGAAAAAAATATAAAAAGTCAAGATGGACAACGTTCCATGGACTGTGAAGAACTGTTGAACAGTTATCCCTCGTCGGAGACCAACTTTGGATGATCCAACCCGAATTAAATGTTCAAAAAAAGAATCCCAATAACAATAATACCCTCCAACGAAGATGTATATCGTTGTCTTGTTTAAAGTCGGGCTGTAAGAAACCAAAACTGCTCCTCAAAAAATCCAAATGTAAACAGTTCCAAACAGTACCTTGAAAAGAAGGACATTTGTTGCCAAAAGTTATCACATCCAAACTGGAACACGAAAATAAATATTAAACAGTGTCTCCCGAGTTTGCCGCATGTAGAATAAGGCCTCAAACCAAACCCACATCCGCAACGTATTGTCCTGACCTCGCAAAGTCTTCCAAAATAGATTTAGTCCAAGCCCATCAACGACAGAGCACCCAAAACTTTGGGAGAATTAAGGAAACCAGTCTTACTAATATAAACGAAAGAAAAAAGGAAAAAACTTTGGGCAATGCGTGACTAGATAGAGAAGCATATGCATCCAGGCGTCCCCAGCGTGAAAGGAAGAACTGGGTCCAAATAACAAAGCATCAAAAACAACCAAAACGGACCAGCTGTGAGGATGCATATGTATTTAATGCTTCAAATCATGTCAGCAATGGACAAAACCATGCTGAATAGACAAACCGGTTTCGGCTAATATAAGCCTTTTTCAATGCCAAATATTCCACTTATAGTCCCTCTCTTGAAGAGGCAATGCCCAAATTAAATACAATACATTAAATAATAAAAAATTTTAAATTAATTTAAACATCATAATTCAACCCATATATATATCACTGATATTTGGATGTAGTTTGGCATTGTTGGTTGGGACACACTGATTATTATCTTAATTGAATCTAAATTTCTGGAACATTTTCAGTAAAATTCAGTTATATATTTATATAAGAGGCAAACTATGTCCGAAATGGGGAAAATATATTTTATTATGAATGAGACATTCTCAAATACTTTATCTAGGGGGAATATTGTCCAATACATTACCAGATGAGATGAAGGTCGTTCTGGTTGAATATTTTCTAAGGCTGTTGATTTTGCTCTTCATGGAGTATATCTGTACCAGATGAGACGAAGGTCATTCTGGTTTATAATAACTATTAATAACTTTCATTTTTTAGAAAGTTGGCAGATGCATATTTCTTACTAGAGGAGCTATATATCATAAGTTCTATGACCATTCTGTTTTACTCTAATTGGACCCTAGATGGGCCATAGGAGCACCAGATGAGACGAATGTCATTCTGGTTATTTTTGAAATATTTCTGGACTTACACATTTTTGGAATACGATAAATCATTGGTATTTTCCTATAGGAAATTAGTATAGTTTCTTTGTTCAATCCACTCAACAATATTTTTCGATTGTTGGGGGTATTGTTAAAAGTTGGGGCCAGGTATAGACTGTGCTACTTTTGAAAGTATTGCATAGTGGCATTTTTGGGTTTTGGGGGCCCAGACATTATTATTTAGATAAATCTATACAATTTTCAATTTTTTCAATTTTTTATTTTTTTATAGATAGATTTGGTATTCCTTTCTATTGGTGACTGTTAACATACTGGTTGTTTAGTCTGGAATTGTTTCAGAAATTGCAAAGAATATAATAATTTTTTCATCATATACAAGTTTTTCTTATCATAGGACTTTTTTCTAATTATTCTATCATGGATTTAAATGATATCCTATTGGGATTGTCAGCTGATAGGGACAATTTGGAGGTGTTTGGTTTGACCAACAATGCCAGTTCTGAGAGTAGGGAATTTATAGTGAATGATGAACAAAAATGCGGTTACGTTTTTACCAAATTGGGGAGACATATGAAAACTTTACGTACGAATGTGTGGCATATGAAGCTATTTAAAGCCTATCAAGCTAAAAACATTACACCAAGGGGTTTGAGGGTACGACTACAACCTTTTTGGGGGCACATATTGATGATTGGGCAGAAGCACAACATTCAGCATCTATGCTTTTTGTTAATTGTTTGCTTAAATATTATGACAGAATTATTACTAATAATTTGTCAGAAATTCAAGGTATATGCTTGGAGGCTGAACAATTTAATAAGCATCAGTTTTATTCTCAACATGTGTCCAAATTAGCCAAAGAATTGTCCATTTTAGAAAAGCAACTGGTTAAGAGAAAGATTAACAAATTTCATTATTAATCAAAAACAGTCAGATTTTTAATAATAACAACAAGAAAAGACCTAGGTCAATTCTCAGATATGCACATACCTCCTCAGATTTTACTTCTGAGGAAGAAACTTATTGGATGGAGAAGCATCCTAAACATAGATCCAGGTACCAATACTAGAATCTGTTACAGCAGATGATAAAGTAACTAACAATGTTCATAATATCTCTTCTGTTGTTCTTTAAGAGCTACACTATGCAAATGTATACCAACCACAATTCAATAACTCTGGGCAGGGTTCTTTAACTGAACTTTATCCTGTTTCTTCCACATATCTGTGGCCTCACTATATACCAGCATACCACATGAACTAGGTTTTTAGCTGTTTTATTATAATGATCAAAGGAACAGCAATGGGGGCGTTTTTTTGCCCCATATATTTTGGTAGACCTTGATATTTGGAGAAGATATCTTGATGATTGTTGGATGGTGTGGCGTGGAACCAGGGAGCGACTTTCATTGTGTTTTTGGCGTTTATTATAAATACACTACAGGATCAAACTTTAGCTACATCAGTCTATAGAAAATTTCCTCAGTATAACGCTCTTCTG
This sequence comes from Protopterus annectens, assembly GCF_019279795.1. Taxonomy (NCBI): domain Eukaryota; kingdom Metazoa; phylum Chordata; order Ceratodontiformes; family Protopteridae; genus Protopterus; species Protopterus annectens. Next base: position 1,584,758,415 of record NC_056726.1, read on the forward strand.
CATTCGAATAGTTTGTCACCCACCCATCATCCACAACATTGCAAACAGTTAATCACTTACGTTGGTTTTACTACAATATAAATTCTGGGAAGAATAGCACTTTAAGGTTAGTCACCACTTATGGGGCTAATACTAATAGATTTGTGGAGATTATTAATCAACATTGGGACAGATGTTTTGAATGATATACTATAACCCATTATAAGAGACATAGTTCGGTAATACACTGAAGGGAGTTTTTCATGTGGGTCATTGCTCATTTGCAAAATACATGCAAAACCAGTGTTTTTACTAGCAGAATCGTCCCGGGGGTTTTTTATTTGGCCACATGTAATTGCTCTGCATTTTATGTGGGACAGACTTATTTATCATTATAGATAGAATTACCCTACATCGACAAATGAAAGCAGGCTGGCACAAGAAACTTAATGAAATGGAATACAAATGGATTATAAGGTTAGGGGGTCTTTTCAGACCGTTTGAATACATTAGAACCAAATTAGTATGATACATTATATAGTTATATTTTGACATACATGTACACGGAGATTTTTTTTTTGGGGCACATTGTCAAAAAAATGGCCATGAATATTGAATCTAATAATTTGTATACAGCCTTATGTATGGTAAACCTTATTGTAACATACATAGGTATATTCATTGTAGAATCCATTCATTATTATTTTATTTTTTATTTATTTTTTTTCACAAACACAACATATTCTTTAATATATGTGAATTATTATGATGTTTAAATTAATTTAAAAATTTTTATTTTTTAATGTATTGTATTGTCATAGTACATTGTCCAGGCCAGAATTCATGTTGTTTGGAGGACAACAGTTGGTACTGCTGGATACAGAGGTGAGAGTCAGCCATAGACTATCTTTTCAAGAAGTTTTCTTAAAAATGGGAAGTTGGATATTGGTTAGAAATAAGACTTATCTTTTGGGCTGTTTTGCTTTGGGAACGGTTTAATTAGAGTAGTTTTCCAAATCTGAGACATGATGTTTATGTGAGATCTAGATTAAATATATGGGTGAAAGTAAAACAAAGATGCTCTCTGCAGTGATAAATGAACTAGTGGTTTATGTTGTCAGATTCAGGAGGGGTGTCAGTAAAAATATTTTCAAGTAGAATACAAATTTCTTTGGGACTTATATATTTCAGCAGAAGTGTGGCATAAATGGTGGCAAGGTGGGCAATGCATAACCTGTGTGAGGAGGAACATTTTTACTTTACCATACTGAATGGTATTTTTAGACAGGGTATCATGAGGAGGTTTTCTTTCTGTAAGTAGGTTAACCTCTTCCAAGTGTGTTTGGTTTGGGGATGTAAGAGGATTGTGTGTATCTTTGGAGATTTATTCTGGGCCTTCTGATAGACCTCTTGGCTAGATTACACAAGACTATAAAGGAGGTACATTTGTCAGTTGTAGGGGTCTGTTTCCATTTTTGCCATGCTTCATTGCTTAGAGTTAAAAGATGTTTGAGTTCAGTGGACAGACATTCAGTTTTGGAGGGTTTATAAAGTCTGTGGATAAGTGAGAAGAATTTCCCCAGGATTTATTAAGCTCCTGCATGGAGTGGATCGTGGCCATGTAGAGCAGCAGTGCACCTTGCATATTAATGAAAGCGCACTGCTGTTTGCTCTACATGGACATGATCCATGTACAAGTGCAGAGGGCATGTCTGTGCAAAGCCTGGACACTAAACATGCCCCCTGCATTCAGCAAGTGCCGTACAGCACTTTCTAAGTTGTACTGGCATAATATTAGAGTGTAGCTCTAATATTATGCCAGTATTTTAGTGTCTGCAGACACTGAAATGTAAAATAAATCATTTCAGTGTCCACGGACACTAAAATAAAACCGGCAAACATGGAAGCAATACAGGACATGTGTCACAGCTTCTGTGACGCCCCCCCCCGTATTGTTAAAGTGCCATATGGCACATCGGCATTCTGCAGAAGCAGGAAATGTGTGCAAATGCACACTGTACCTCTCAATTCTACAGACTTTCACAGAATGTCCAGATCTGCATACCTCTCAACCTCTTAATGCCAGAAATCTGGACAAAGCTCAACAAAATTGGGGAACAAATAAGGGCATGTTTTAAATATTGCCCTTATAAACTAAGTTACTAGAGAGTAACAGGGTTTGTTTTAACATTCTGAAGGATTTGAAGTCTGAACCTCAAACGTTATGTCATTATTTAGTGACTTCAATCCTGAGATCATCTCAGTGACTTGCCAGGAAAAAAGAGGAACAAGCCAAAAATATGAGCCAAAATTCTGGACATTCTGTGAAAATCTGTACAGCTGAGAGGTATGCAGATCTGTGCCCCAAATGCATGGTCCACAGTCCAGAACATGATGGTGATCTGGCAAATTAGTGGAAAAGCATTAACAGTGAAGTGGAGAATAATGAGAGACATTTGAGTTCCAGACATCATACCCTTCAGAAAAGTCATGCTACATCAACTTTCTAAGTTTGTAAGAGCAATACACAGATAATGGTGCAGAAAGCAATGTGCAAACCCCCACAGTAAGTACAAATAAAACACATATGTAATTTTTTTTCTGTTCACAATAAAGTTTAAGCATAGCTGAGTGGGAGTGTGTGTTGCACAGCTATGCTTAGCCTAGCTTATACATCCCAATGAGTTAAATATAAATATACGGCCAAAACAGTGTAAAGTTAAATAGAATAGTGGTTAGAGCTTTTGCTTAACAAGCAGGTATTCGCAGTTTGAGTCCTCATTCATTTATATCTGTTAAAAAAGCATGAAAATATATTTTGTTATCATTAGGTAGTGAATAATATATATATATATATATATATATATATATATATATATATATATATATATATATATATATGTATCTATATATATGTATATAGGTAGTGTAGCAGGTCCAAATGTGAGGCGTCAGTGTATTAAAGATGTGAAACCCCCATATAAACACAAGTGTCCCATACAGCATAGACACAAAAGAATGTATTGTAATGAAAGCACATAGTGGGATGTAATGGAAGGTAAACATACATATCATAGTATGTCATTTATGAGGAATCAACCCCACAATGCTGATAATTTGTAAAAGAAAGCTGAACAGTGCTAACCTGTGCTCAGCTATGCTTAGCCAGAATAAGCATTGCTTATACGTAAATGCCAAAAAAATAACTAGCGTAGCTAAGTGGATTTACACTCTGGTAAGCAGTGCTTAGCATCTACCTTTTAAGCAGTGCTCAAACCACCTAAGCAGGTTTGCCCTGCACTTAGCTTAGCATATTCAAAACCATCCAATCACGGCAAAGGGTGGTTAACTGGCCATATTTAAACCTCGCAAGTGGGAATACAGCTCATAACCAGTTGTAGCTGCCCACTGTAGGCAGTATGGCTGGTGTTGGAGAGGGTATGCATTTTTGGGGGCAAGGATGGGACATACAGGAGACCAAGGCCATTGTAGGAGTCCTTGTTAAAAAACATTATGTGAGACTGTTGCAGGACCAGTACAAAGCAGAGGCCTGGGAATTTCTCACCCATGATCTCACCAGTGCTACTGGCATCCCTCGGACTGGTGAACAGGTCCAGCACAACTATGCCAACTTGAAGCAGAGGAAGAGGGAGCTCTTTGACCAATGCGTCCAAGATGCATGGCAAAGGAATGATGTCCCAGGCATGTGTAAGTATTCATATCAATAACTGTTTACCAAAGTCCAGCCTATGTATGTTCTGCATAGGTATACATAAATGTTTCTCTATCTTCTTTATAGCTCCAGCTGAGTGGGCTGTGAACCAGGAAGCACATGCAAGCAGGTTGCAAAGGCTGCATCGCGAGGTTGGTGAGTAACAATCTAGCTTGTAGTATTCATACCAAATAAATAAAAAGGAGTAGAACGTCACCTTGCAGTATTAAAAATGGGCATGGTTTGTACTGAATAAACCAGACAATACTACAGTAATAGTCTCATATAGGTTATATATAAATAAAACTGCAAATGCCTGTCAATAAAATTTAAAACCCTGGATTAGTTGTGTTTACTTTGGTATTGTATGAATTGAAATGTGTACAGGTTATACACAGCAACTATAGCTCTAAAAGCATTAAACAATCAAGTCTCATCTGACAAAGTTAGTGCCTCTTTAAGACATGAGATTAACTGATACAAAATGTTTCATGCACCAAGATCTGATATTTGAATAGTAATGTTGTGTTAGCCACTGTTTTCCACACTGTGCTATGTCAAAAGGTATGTATAGGAATGTATGTAGAAGAATGTCGTAACTACAAGGTCATATTGTACAACCAAGAGAGAATTAGACAGAAAACATTGAAGGAAGTGACAGGAGTTTTTCAATAGCTCGTTCTGATGAAACACAAACTTTTATTTTTTGCAGAAACAGCCATGGTTGAATCCTGGGAGTGGTATTAAGCTGTATGCATAATTTCACCTAGGATTTAGTGAATATGTGTAGAAAGAGTCAGGTAGTGTTATCAGAACTTTCCTCCACAGGTCATCCAGGTAAGAGAAGGTATAAAGTAGCTATAAGAAGGCTGCAGTTATACCATGTCCAACACCTATGGTCCAACCCTAAGGCTGCAAATGACAGCAAGATAAGTACATACACCAAGTGGTCTCCCCAAAGAAATGTTCAAAAGTGTCATGCTGTCACAGCTACTGGTCCCTGATTGCCAACAACAAGGGTGACTGATAGAAATCAAGACAGAGTATGGCAGTAGAACACACACACACACACACACACACACACACACACACACACACACACACACACGCACACACGCACGCACACACGCACACACGCACACACACACTATGAGTGCACATATATAACCCTGACTATGTGAATATGGGTAGAAACAGTCAGGTAGTGTTAAAAGAAAGTAGCTATAAGAAGGCTGTGTACACTGTGTACACGCATACCACTGCCCTACCCAAGGCCATAGGTTGTTGTAATAATACCTGTAGAGTAATGATTAGAGCAATAATCATTAAAGCTGTGATCACTGTAAGAATCTACATTTGTTAATTGACATCGCTCTCTCTCCCCCACCTTATCTTCACCAATAATCTAAACACATAAATCAATGGGTATGTTTTCCAACAAACCTACTGTTGGGGCATGTGTCCTATTGTTCTACAAATGTTGACATGTTTTCCAATTAATGTTCCCTGTTCAAATACTATCATTGGTGGCCTATTGCAATCAATGTAACTTGCATGCCGGTGTACTGCCCACTGTGGGTCCATATATGCATGTGTTCTGTTTGCTATGCAAATGTTCCATATCTCTTGTTTTGGGATAATGGGAATACTTGTATATGCTGTTATAACTAATCCTGGAATGTGTTTACCATTACTAACCAACATATGTTCTAAAACTGCAACACCATGGCACATCTTGGAAGGACAATCCCAGTGGATGGGCCTCTCCCACTTCATCTGGCCATGGCACTGGGCCCCAGCATGTCTGGGACCCACTCAGGGACCTCCTCATCCATTGGTCCTGCACCAACTTTGAGTGGAACTGCCTCAGGGGATTGGGCTCGTTCCCACCCTGGGTGCAGGCAGGATCCTGTCACCCGAAGCCACGTCCGGGGACTGGTGTATAGCAAGCTCTGCAAAGAATTGGGAGGTCTGCTATGCCAGTTTGAGGGACGCATGGCATATTTAGTGGGTCAACCTGCCTCTCCTGCTCAACCCACAGCTCACCAACCTTTGGGGCCATGAAGGTGCAGTGGTGACTGCCATGGGTGGGGACCTCAGTCCCACTGTATCCATTTAGGGGCTCGTGTGCTTCCAATTACCAAACACCCCTCCCCATCCAAGATGTTTAGCCCCCACATGTGTCATAAACCACTCCCGTATGCTGTCTTGTCTGTCTTCCTACCCAACCTACCTTCCCAGATATATCTACTATCCTTTCGCAACATCCCACTCTCACCTTAGAAAAGCAAAGGGCAATCTGTTCCCAAAAAAAAAAATGTCGCCTCATAGACAGCTGTCCATTTCGCACACGTGTCCAGTGGACATTTGTAATCTAGTATAATTGGCTTCACAACCCATTATTGTTTCCCACATCCCTCTCTCTGGGGTTTGAATGTCCAAATTTTCTTCCAAATTCAGTATATATGCACAGCTGTTGCTGTAGAAGAAATGGACAGCTAAGGACCTTCCCTATACCCATCCTGCACATCACTAGCTATCTTTCATATATTTGCCCTCTCCATGCCCTCTTTTTCACCACTTTCCTAGCACCCCTTTCTTCTTTTATTATAAAGAAATTAGCACAGAGGTAAGTAGTAGTAAGTGGGAGTAAGCCTGTTTGTGTGGTGCTAAGTAATGCCTACACAAATTAAGCACATTTAAGGCTAACTGCCTGCCAGCATAGTTAACCGGAAGTTAGCATTGCTTACCACCACGCATACCCATTTACAACTGCTTATAAGTGCCTTAACCACTCTGTATCCAACAGCCCTTGTTCTTCCCAGCAACAAAATAATCAGCCCTTGCAAAACTTGAACCCAGGACCCTGCACAACATAGGCACAGCAATTTACCACTAAGCCATCTGAGCTGTTGCCATGCCTGATGTTTTTTTTCAAACATATCATTCAGTAGAGTCATTCAACAGTAAGGAAAAGTTTGTTAACATTAGTCAAGTTTTGTACATATATATATATATATATATATATATATATATATATATATATATATATATAAAAATGTATATGTGTATGGAGATGCATATATATATATATATATATATATATATATATACATTAATATATAATATATGTAGAAATATACATATAAAATATACACATATATGATATATATATATATATATATATATATATATATATATGATATATATATATATATATATATATATATATATATACACATATAAGTAAATAAATACATACATACATATATATATAT